>NW_026111597.1:147500-285000 GCF_024679095.1 Eriocheir sinensis
TGGATTGGGGGGTGGGCAGTGAGCGAAATAAGAGATATGGTTCAGTTGAGAGGGATATTAGGCGTTGTATTGAATATTGTGAAATAATATAATAATACGTTGTATTTATATAATTCATATCGCACACAGAGCCAGTAGAATAAATTAATTAACCCTAAAAACTAGAGGCTACTGTCAAGTGATCATGTCACCCTACCCCACCCAGTACAAATGACTAAGATCGAGGAAAACACATAAGTTTTGTGTTTCGTTTGTGAGGATTTCACCGGCGAGAAGTGGATTGGATGCTCTTTGTGTCCTGAATGGTGTCATATGGAGTGTGCTCATTTGTCTGGAATTAAGCAATATACATAAAATTAACTGCATTTGCACCCCATGCCTCCATAATGCGTCACTGGCTACCAGCATTGTGGTAAAAATGGATGAATTCAACCAAGAATTATCTAAAGTTATATTTGTAATTAAGGATCGATGAGGTTGAAGCCTGAGAAGTTGCAGGAGGAGCTGGGATCAGTTGCTGACGCGGTTCGTGCAGACAAGGCAAATCTTAGTTGGGTTGAGGTGGCGAAGAGAGACAGGGAAGTCAGGAAGAATCTCTTGTTGTGGAAGCTTCTAACCAGGAAAAGAAGGCAGCAGATACGAAGGATGAAGTCTCCCAGTCATTGAATGGCATTCACATAACTGATTCAAGATTCACAATGGAGGTAATATTGTCATGAACTCTGACAATGAGAACACAAGGGATGAGGCTGCTCAACAATTGGAGTCTTAGTACCAAGAGTGTTGGAAAGATGAAACCAGAGATAATGATATGCAATGTTGAAAATGAGGAGTCCAAGGAAAAAATAAATGAGGCCATCTTAGACCACAATGAGTTCTTACACACAACTGAGGGTGTTGAGAATAAGATTGAGCTGTTTTAGTAGCCTGCAGCTGGCGGCACAATGCACTACATTCTGAGGTGTGATCCAGCTGTGAGAGAGCTGACTCACAAGAATCATGACAAGTTGAAATTAGAATGGAGAATATAAACAGGGAGAGACAGATTCCGTGCAATTAGATGCTATCATTGTCAGAGATACGGCCATTTTGAGGTCAACTGTACTGTTAAGAGCAATGGAAAGGCCCAAAAATGTTTCAAATGCACTGACGATCACAAATCGAAGGATTGCGTTGAAGAATTGTGTGAGGTACAAGAAGCCTGAAATCAACCACTCAGTGAATGACCAGTGTTGTGTAGTACTTCAAACCGAAATTGAGAGAATTCGTAACAATACCGATCATGGCTATTAACTAGTGTTTGTACTCAAACACGGCCAAGTGACTTTGATGATGCCAAGTTTTATCAAAAGGACATCAGTAGGCTATTCATGAAAGCAATCACGACTCACTCACTCACTACGACGTTCTGAATAAAAGCATCGGGGATTGTTATCGAGGCTAACATCGTAATTGTTGACGGCCCTCGCAGAGCACTGCACCAGCAGCGGAGCGGGGCCTGAAACCTCATCAACGGTAAACGGTAAACGGAGAAGAGAGAAGAGAGATTGAAATAAGGAAAAAAAGATAAAAAACATCGAATAAGTAAAAATGAGAAAAAAAAGAAAGAAAGGACGAAAGAAAAAATCTAAGTAAAAGAAAAAGGAAGAAAGATACAAATTAAGAAAGGGAGGGAAGAAGGAAGGAAGGAAGGAAGGAAGGAGAATAAGATAGTTAATGGGATAAATAATTGAAGGAAGGATATTTAGAAAAAAAGACATGGGAATATGAATAACGTTCCAAGGAATGATGCAGAAGGAGAGGGAGAACAAAATATAGGTCACGACTATTTCATGAGCTAGTCTATAAGAGAGAACTAAAACGATGAATAACTGTGAGGTATTTCCAAAAAAATATGGGGAAGAGAAGGTAAAGGACGGGATGGGAAGGAAGGGAGAGGAAGGGAGAGGAAGGGCAAGGAGTGAAGGAGGGAAAAGGAAGGAAAGGAAGGGAAGGAAGAAGGGAAGGAAGAAGAAGGGAAAGAAGAAGAAAATAAGAAATATATATGTAATATAAAGATTATAGGGAGGAGAAGGAAGATAAAGGAGGTAGGGAAAGATAATAAGAGGATGGAGAGAAAAGGAAAAGGAAGGGAGATAAGTATAAAAGGAGGAAGGACAAAAGTAAGAAAAAGAGGAAGAAAGAAGGGAGGAAGGAAGGAAGGGAGGGAAGGAAGAGAAAAGTAATAGTAATAATAATAATAATAATAATAATAATAATAATAATAATAATAATAATAATAATAATAATAATAATAATAATAATAATAATAATAATAATAATAATAATAATAATAATAATAATAATAATAATAATAATAATAATAATAATAATAATAATAATAATAATAATAATAATAATAATAATAATAATAATAATAATAATAATAATAATAATAATAATAATAATAATAATAATAATAATAATAATAATAATAATAATAATAATAATAATAATAATAATAATAATAATAATAATAATAATAATAATAATAATAATAATAATAATAATAATAATAATAATAATAATAATAATAATAATAATAATAATAATAATAATAATAATAATAATAATAATAATAATAATAATAATAATAATAATAATAATAATAATAATAATAATAATAATAATAATAATAATAATAATAATAATAATAATAATAATAATAATAATAATAATAATAATAATAATAATAATAATAATAATAATAATAATAATAATAATAATAATAATAATAATAATAATAATAATAATAATAATAATAATAATAATAATAATAATAATAATAATAATAATAATAATAATAATAATAATAATAATAATAATAATAATAATAATAATAATAATAATAATAATAATAATAATAATAATAATAATAATAATAATAATAATAATAATAATAATAATAATAATAATGATAATAATAATAATAATAATAATAATAATAATAATAATAATAATAATAATAATAATAATAATAATAAAATAATAATAATAATAATAATAATAATAATAATAATAATAATAATAATAATAATAATAATAATAATAATAATAATAATAAAAATAATGATATTAATAATAATAATAAAAATAAAAATAATAATAATAATAATAATAATAATAATAATAATAATAATAATAATAATAATAATAATAATAATAATAATAATAATAATAATAATAATAATAATAATAATAATAATAATAATAATAATAATAATAATAATAATAATAATAATAATAATAATAATAATAATAATAATAATAATAATAATAATAATAATAATAATAATAATAATAATAATAATAATAATAATAATAATAATAATAATAATAATAATAATAATAATAATAATAATAATAATAATAATAATAATAATAATAATAATAATAATAATAATAATAATAATAATAATAATAATAATAATAATAATAATAATAATAATAATAATAATAATAATAATAATAATAATAATAATAATAATAATAATAATGAGCGAAGTCTGGAGCAGCTGACTGGCGAGTTGGAGGTGACAGCAAGGTGTGTAGCACATCATAGGGCGTACCCGGCACTAAGAAGGTAACGGCCAGCTACCGTAGAAGAGGACTGGAGACCCTTACTACGTATCATCCAAGAATAACCATGATAAGTCGCCAAAATGAAATGATCACCAACGGCGTAAATGAGGACTCTTCTCAGGTAAATGAGGAAGTCGTCTCGCCCGGTCGGAACTCTCGTGGGCAGCAGGCGGAATCCGTCCGTCATCGGGAGTCTGTCTGCAAACCCAAAGAATTCAAAATTGGAACGTGGAATGTGCGAACATTGCACCAAGCTGGAAAACTCGATAATTTGATGAAGGAAATGAAGAGATTGCAGACGGATGTGATGGGTGTCGGTGAGGTTCGTTGGCCTGGGGCCGGAGAATTTAAAAGGGATGACGGAGTACTTGTATACTCAGGAGGACAGAGAGCTGAAAGGGGTGTGGGAATAGCTATGAATACGAGAACATCAAGGTCATTAAGAGGATACTGGGCAGTCTCAGACAGAATAATCGTGGTTGAACTGGAGAGCAAGCCTTTCAATGTGAAACTGATACAAATTTATGCCCCAAAAGCGGATAGTGATGAGGAAGAGCTGGAGGGGTTCTACGAAGACTTGGACAGAGTGATGACGCAATGCAAACAGCATGAAGTCAACATTGTAATGGGTGACTTAAATGCCAAGGTGGGAAGAGGACGTGAGGGAGCCGTGCTTGGACCATACGGATTGGGAGACAGAAATGAGCGAGGAGACAGATTCATAGAGTGGTGTGAGCAACACAATCAGATAATTGCAAATACTTGGTACAGACATCACCCAAGACATTTGTGGACTTGGAGATCACCAGGAGATAGAACGCGCAACCAAATTGACTACATCACAATAAACTCAAGGTTTAAAAGAGCAGTCACGCAAATAAGAACATACCCTGGTGCTGATTGTGATAGCGATCACAACCCAGTAATAGCCACCATCAAAGTTAAACTTAAAATTCCAGGAAAAGCTAATGTGAAACAGAGACGAGATTTGAAGATACTGAAAGATCCACAAGTTAAAGAAATGTATAGAATTGAAGTTAGAAATAAGTATGAAGCATTACAGGATGACATGGACAATGGACCGGAGAGATTGTGGCAAAACATCCAGGAGGCTATTGCGGAAGGAAACAGTAAACATGTCCCAAATGTCAGAGATGTCAAGAAAAAGCCGTGGATGACCCAGACAATTCTGGATAAAATGGAAGAAAGGAGGATGAATAAGAATAATGATATTGAATACAACAGATTGAATAGGGAAGTCAAGAAACTCTGCAACAAAGCCAAGGAAGAATGGACTAATACCCAGTGTGAGGAGTTGGAAGACCTCGGAAGGCGTGACCAACAAAGAATGTATGAGAAGATCAAGGAAATGACAGGCAAACGAAAAAGTAAGAGAGGTACAGCAATAAAAGCAGAAGATGGAACTGTATTAATGGATATAGAGTCTATTAAAGAGAGATGGAAACAATATGTGGAGGATCTGTTTGAAGATGAGAGACCTGATTTAGAGGAGGATGACGCAATAGAACCCAGCATTCCGATAATCCGACCGGAAGTAGAAAATGCTATAAGACAAATGAAGCGTGGCAAAGCCGTGAGGGACGATGGAGTGGCGGTGGAGATGCTGGAGGCCTTGGGGGAATTCGGGGTGGACGTATTGACCAGCTTAGCAAATAAAATTTATGACAGGGAAAAGATTGTGGATCAAATGACGAAATCTACCTTTATTACAATCCCAAAAGTACCTGGAACATCAGAGAGTAGCAAGTTCAGAACAATTAGCATCATGAACCAGATATGCAAAATTGTTCTACGAGTAGTACTGGCAAGGATAAGAGGTAAAATAAGAGGAGAGGTAGCAGAAGAACAATACGGATTTGTGGCCGGTAAAGGCACAAGAAATGCGATATTTGTACTGCGAAACTTAGTGGAAAGAGCAATTGAGAAAAAGAAGGACGTATTTGCATGTTTTATAGATTATGAAAAAGCATTCGACAAGATAAAACATGAGGAATTGATCAACATTTTAAGCATAAGTGGCATTGACAAAAAGGATATTAACATCATCAAGAAGCTATACTGGAACCAAAAAGCAGTAATAAAGGTAGGAACCGACGAAACTGACAGCATTAAGATCAAGAGAGGTGTACGACAGGGATGCGTGATGTCGCCTGATCTCTTTTCCATCTACAGCGAAATTATAATGAGAGAAATAGACAAATGTGAAGGAATAAGTATAGGAGGAAGAAACATCACAAATATACGATACGCTGACGACACAGTGCTTTTGGCCGATTCAGAAGAAAGATTACAATATCTGTTAAATATATTGGTACCGGCAAGTAGAGAAAAAGGACTGCTTATTAACATCAAGAAAACGGAAACCATGGTCTTTTCAAAGAAAGCAGAACGGCCGAGAATAAACATCAGGATTAATGGAGACGTTATTAAACAAGTTGATTCATTTAATTGTCTGGGAAGTACTTTGAGTGCAGATGGCAGATCGGAGAAGGAAATCAAGAGAAGAATTGCTATAGCAAAAACAAGTTTCTGGAACATGAAGAATATTTTAACAAACAGGAAATTGAGTATACCAACCAGGAAACGTGCTATAAAATGTTATGTCTGGTCAACATTGTTATATGGAGGTGAGACATGGACGATCAGTAGGAGCATGGAAAAGAGATTTTAGGCTATGGAGATGTGGTTGTGGAGAAGAATGTTGAAGGTTTCGTGGACGGAAAGGAAGACAAATGTCGAAATCTTACGTATGGCAGGAGAACAGCGAAGGTTGATGAGTGAAATAAGGGGAAGACAGCTGCAATTTGTAGGGCATGTAATGAGAAGAGACGAACTTGAGAACACTGTTCTGACCGGCATGGTGGAAGGCACTAGAGACAGAGGACGACAAAGAGAGAAATACCTGGATTGGATGAGAAAACATCTACAGGCAGGAATGAACATCGCGCAAGTCCTGCAGAGAACGCGAGATAGAGAGATGTGGCGTGTCATGGTTGCCGACGTCCTGCAGGATATGGCACACCGGTAAGGTAAGGTAATAATAATGATAATAATAATAATAATAATAATAATAATAATAATAATAATAATAATAATAATAATAATAATAATAATAATAATAATAATAATAATAATAATAATAATAATAATAATAATAATAATAACACAACACACAACACTGAACAGTCACGCTTACCTGATCCAAGGCGAAGGCGAGACAGCTTGACGGTGAGGTGACCTTGTCTTCCGGGAGGGGCTGCGGCGCAAATCAGCGAAGCCTTGACATCGATGTCAGGAGGCTTCTTGCGCGAGGGTGCCGAGGCGGGCGAGGGAGAGGTGGTGGCCAGCTGCCCCGCGTCAGGTGCTGAGGCGGAACCCAGCGAAGCCTTGACGTCAGGAGGCTTCTTGCGCCAGGCAGTGGGAACCGAGGTGGGCGAGGGAGACGCTGTGGCCAGCTGCCCCACGTCACTAACCTTCAGCTCCAGCGCCTCCTCCTGCGGCACCGTCAGCAGCGCCGAGGGCTCGAGCTCCCTCTTTTCCCCTGCTCCAGTGTCGGCAGCAGTACTCGGGACGCAAGGCGGCTGCGCGTCTGCGTCGTCCAGTGAGACCGCCGTGCACTCTTGCACCGTCGGGAGCGCCGGGGAGAGAGGTAAAGCCTTCTCCTTCAGGCACTCTCCTTGGTCGTGGTCCTCCCCAGCTACTGCCTGCCGAGCAGGGTCACACGGCACAGTGCTGACAGCCTCAGGGGAGGGCTGGGGCTCGGTTACCTGCGTGTCCAGGTCGCTGGTGTCGAACCAGGGGCAGGCGAGACGTGCGAGGGCGAGGCGTTGGAGCCTTCCAGACTCCTTCATGGCCCTCTCGTGGGCGCGCTGAGCCTCTTGCATCTCTCGCTCGTGGGAGAGCTCAGCCTCGCGGTCTTTCCTCTCCAACTCCTCGAAGTAGGCCTCCCGCAGCAGCTCCTCGCGAACCCACGCGACGAGGTCTTGCCCCGTCAGCTCAAGGCGCTCACCCAGCTGAAACCAATACTCGGTAGAAGGCTCACGAGTAACAAATATCCTGCCTGGCTTGCCCTGCACTAACTCTGGCAGAATAAGGTGACTGAACAGCCCAAAAATCTAGAATTATCTAGAACACACTCCCCCCTAAATAACCTGAACTCACTACACAGGCTGGAGAGAGAAAACTGGCCCTAACTAGTCCGCTGCACCCTGCACAGTCCTGAGTTAACTAAAACCCAGGCTAGGGGTGACTAACTGGCAAAACTAGAGCCTTCTAGAACCCTACACAAACCTGAGTAGCTAGCTGCAGTTAGAGGTGAACTAATCTGGCAAACTAGAGCTTATGCCCAAACTCTCAACAAAAAGAGAACGCACACACCCGGTAAAATGCAGATGGCGTCTCGTCGAGCTGGTCCCTCCTCACGTTGCCGACCACAGGAGCCACGTTGTCGTCCAGCACAAGGAACGGCGACGAGGAGACAAGAAAGTGGAGCCCAGGCACGGCTACTGGAACGGCACAGCAAACCCCACCGAGCCTCCGTCAGGCGCGACTCGCAGACACAGGACTTATGCCTACACTCTGCCGGCGAAGCACAGGGCACCTGCTGTCTTCAGGGAGCGCGATACCTGCGGATAAGGTCACGGTAGCACTGGGGAAAGATAATCTGTCCTAATATCAAACCCTATGCTCACTGGCACTCGGGGCAATAGGAACAGAACAAAAGCTGGCACTAAAACAGGACCTATACCTAAGGACAACACACAAAACTAGTCAGAGGTAAAAACTAACACTCTGCTAGCTAATAAGTCTCACTAACACAGTTATACTAAGCTGTGACCCTAAACACAGACACACCTAGCCACGTGCACACACTTACCAGCCAGAAGGTGTCCCTGTTCGGGCGCCAATTGTCACGGGGTAAAATAAGATTTAATAACAGGAGTGTGCTCACAAGGCGGTAGCTAGCCGACAAGGGTTGATTCCCGCGGCTCGCCAGGAGACAACGGTGTACACACCCTGACTTGGGAGTACTAACACGACTTACCTGCTCAAATCTCCCGTGGGGTTCTTAATTACTCTCCTTATGGGGCTGGAAGGCACATACGCACAGGCAAAAGGGTTACTAATAAAGCTCGTGTACAACTACGCACTAACTTTATTACACACAAAGAAAAAACAGACAAATCTCACATACACACTCAGCTGAGCCTAGCGTTACTCGTGCTCGCACAAGACTAACCTGCCCTGGCTACACTAACAACTAGCTACTTAACTTGGTGCGGAGGGAGAAGGTAGAGGCTCGTTGCAAAGCCTTGCTCGAGGTGGCTGCAGCTTGTCCTTCCTGCCGTGGGTCCTCTCATCAGGCGCGTGATGTCGGCGGTAGATGCGGCTTTCAGGAAGAGGCCGCCGCGGACTCGACACACCCAAACTGAGACCCGGTGTGGGCTGTATCCCGAAGTGGCGAAGCCCAGGATCCCCACACTCCAGCAGGAGGAAAACCGCGTGGTGCCAAGAGGAGGCGAGAGTAGAGGAACGTCGCCACGTGACCTCACCAGACGGCGGTCAGGGGGAGAAGGAAGTCCCGAGCCGCGGCGAGTGACCTGACGGGCCCCAACTCGCCCGGCCGAGATGCAAAACGCTGCTGGCGCGGAAAAATACAACAGAGGGTGCTGACAGCACTCTGAGCAATACTGCCATAGGCAGATATCGTTACACTTTCCTGACGCGCAGCTATAACTTGCAAGTGCATGGCACCGCAATATAAACAGCGGAGCAAGCTACGTACAGACACGTAGAGGGAAGCAACAATCGCGGGCTAGCAACACAGGCCGCGGGCGGCAACAGCCCCCATGGCGGGAAGCACAAAGACAATACAAGACTTCCTCATCAACAGAGGCGTAACTAGCTGCAGTAATGCACACACTACTATGCACCTGCAGAGAGTGGAGTGGTGACTCCTGAAAGTGCGTAAGCGCAGGTAAAACACAGCGGGCGACCGGCAACGAAAATGCACGCCTTGGCATCACTACGCTCGTCGCCTAGGCAACGAACAGGCTGACAATCGTGACCCGCCCCGCGCCTAGGTCACGTGACGAACTAGGAAAACGCGTCAACAGTTTCCCTATTGCAAATAATATAAAAATAACTTGTCGCGAATCTAAACCGCGACAAATATCGAGGTGCTTTCATCTGCTCCTCAATATCGAGGTGCTTTCATCTGCTTCTCACTATCGAGGTGCTTTCATCTGCTCCTCAATATCGAGGTGCTTTCATCTGCTCCTGAATATCGATGTGCTTTCATCTGCTCCTCAATATCGAGGTGCTTTCATCTGTTCCTCAATATCGAGGTCCTATTATCTGCTCCTCAATATCGAGGTGCTTTCATCTGCTCCTCAATATCGATGTGCTTTCACCTGCTCCTCAATATCGAGTGGCTTTCATCTGCTCCTCAATATCGATATGCTTTCACCTGCTTCTTAATATCGATTTGCTTCACCTGCTTCTCAATATCGAGGTACTTTCACCTGCTTCTTAATTTTGAGATACTTTCACCTGCCCCTCAATATCGATTTGCTTTCACTTGCTCCTCAATATCGATTTGCTTTCACCTGCTCCTCAACATCGATTTGCTTTCACCTGCTCCTCAACATCGATTTGCTTTCACCTGCTCCTCAATATCGATTTGCTTTCACCTGCTCCTCAATATCGATTTGCTTTCACCTGCTTCTCAATATCGATTTGCTTTCACCTGCTTCTCAATATCGAGGTACTTTCACCTGCTCAATATCGAGGTACTTTCACCTGCTCCTAAATATCGATCTGCTTTCACCTGCTTCTCAATATCGATGTGCTTTCACCTCCTCCTCAATATCGATGTGCTTTCACCTGCTTCTCAATATCGAGGTACTTTCACCTGCTCCTCAATATGAAGGTGCTTTCGTCTGCTGCTCGATAACCAGGTGCTTTCATCTGCTCCTCAATATCGATCTGCTTTCACCTGCTTCTCAATATCGATGTGCTTTCACCTCCTCCTCAATATCGATGTGCTTTCACTTGGTATTCAATATAGAGGTGCTTTTATCTACTCCTCAATATCGAAGTGCTTTCGTCTGCTGCTCAATAACCAGGTGCTTTCATCTGCTCCTCAGTATCGAGGTGCTTTCATCTGCTAATAAATAATAATAATAATAATAATAATAATAATAATAATAATAATAATAATAATAATAATAATAATAATAATAATAATAATAATAATAATTATAATAATAATAATAATAATAATAATAATAATAATAATAATAATAATAATAATAATAATAATAATAATAATAATAATAATAATAATAATAATAATAATAATAATAATAATAATAATAATAATAATAATAATAATAATAATAATAATAATAATAATAATAATAATAATAATAATAATAATAATAATAATAATAATAATAATAATAATAATAATAATAATAATAATAATAATAATAATAATAATAATAATAATAATAATAATAATAATAATAAAAATATTAATAATAATAATAATAATAATAATAATAATAATAATAATAATAATAATAATAATAATAATAATAACAATAATAATAATAATAATAATAATAATAATAATAATAATAATAATAATAATAATAATAATAATAATAATAATAATAATAATAATAATAATAATAATAATAATAATAATAATAATAATAATAATAATAATAATAAAAATATTGATAATAATATAAATAATAAAAATAATGATAATAATAATAATAATAATAATAATAATAATAATAATAATAATAATAATAATAATAATAATAATAATAATAATAATAATAATAATAATAATAATAATAATAATAATATTAATAATAATAATAATAGTTAAAATAAAAATAAAAATAACTATTATTGTTAGCAAATTAAAGCACCTTGATATTAAGGAGCAGATGAAAGAAACTCGATATTGAGGAGCAGATGAAAGCACCTTGATATTAAGGAGCAGATGAAAGAGACTCGATATTGAGGAGCAGATGAAAGCACATCGATATTGAGGAGCAGATGAAAGCACATCGATATAGAGGAGCAGATGAAAGCACATCGATATTGAGGAGCAGATGAAAGCACATCGATATTGAGGAGCAGATGAAAGCACATCGATATTGAGGAGCAGATGAAAGCACATCGATATTGAGGAGCAGATGAAAGCACATCGATATTGAGGAGCAGGTGAAAGCACATCGATATTGAGGAGCAGATGAAAGCACCTTGATACTGAGGAGCAGATGAAAGCACTTCGATATTGAGGAGCAGGTGAAAGCACATCGATATTGAGGAGCAGATGAAAGCTCGTTGATATTGAGGAGCAGATGAAAGGACCTCGATATTGAGGAGCAGATGAAAGCACCTTGATACTGAGGAGCAGATGAAAGCACCTTGATATAGAGGAGCAGATGAGAGCACCTCGATATTGATGAGCAGATCAAAGCAATTCGATACTGAGGAGCAGTAGAAAGCAACTCGATATTGAGGAACAGATGGAAGCACCTCGATATTGAGGAGCAGATGAAAACACCTCGATATTAATGAACAGATATAAGCACCTTGATATTCAGAAACAGAAGAAAGCACCTTGATATTGAGAAGCAAATGTAAACCGCTCCATATTGAGGAGCAGATGAAAGCAACTCGATATTGAGGAGCAGATGATAGCACCTCGATATTCAGGAGCAGGTGAGAGCACCTTGATATTGAAGAGCAGATGAAAGCACCTCGATATTGAGGAGCAGATGAAAGCACCTCGATATTGAGGAGCAAATGAAAGCACCTCGATATTGAGAAACAGATGAAAGCACCTCGATATTGAGGAGCAGATAAAAGTACCTCGATATTGAGGAAAAGATGAAAGCACCTTGATATTGAGGAGCAGATGAACGCACCTCGATACTGAGGAGCAGATGAAAGCACCTGGTTATTGAGCAGCAGACGAAAGGACCTTAATATTGTGGAGTAGATGAAAGCACCTCGATATTGAGGAGCAGATAATAGTACCTCGATATTGATTAGCAGATGAAAGCACCTGGTTATTGAGCAGCAGACGAAAGCACCTCAATATTGTGGAGTAGATGAAAGCACCTCGATATTGATGAGCAGATGAAAGCACCTTGATATTGAGGAGCAGATGAAAGCACCTCGATACTGAGGAGCAGATGAAAGCACCTGGTTATTGAGCAGCAGACGAAAGCACCTCGATATTGAGGAGTAGATAAAAGCACCTTGATATTGAATACCAAGTGAAAGCACATCGATATTGAGGAGGAGGTGAAAGCACATCGATATTGAGAAGCAGGTGAAAGCAGATCGGTATTGAGGAGCAGATGAAAGCACCTGGTTATTGAGCAGCAGACGAAAGCACCTTCATATTGAGGAGCAGGTGAAAGTACCTCGATATTGAGAAGCAGGTGAAAGCACATCGATATTGAGGAGGAGGTGAAAGCACATCGATATTGAGAAGCAGGTGAAAGCAGATCGATATTTAGGAGCAGGTGAAAGTACCTCGATATTGAGCAGGTGAAAGTACCTCGATATTGAGAAGCAGGTGAAAGCAAATCGATATTGAGGAGCAGGTGAAAGCAAATCGATATTGAGGAGCAGGTGAAAGCAAATCGATGTTGAGGAGCAGGTGAAAGCAAATCGATATTGAGGAGCAAGTGAAAGCAAATCGATATTGAGGGGCAGGTGAAAGTATCTCTAAATTAAGAAGCAGGTGAAAGTACCTCGATATTGAGAAGCAGGTGAAGCAAATCGATATTAAGAAGCAGGTGAAAGCATATCGATATTGAGGAGCAGATGAAAGCCACTCGATATTGAGGAGCAGGTGAAAACACATCGATATTGAGGAGCAGATGAAAGCACCTCGATATTGAGGAGCAGATAATAGGACCTCGATATTGAGGAACAGATGAAAGCACCTCGATATTGAGGAGCAGATGAAAGCACATCGATATTCAGGAGCAGATGAAAGCACCTCGATATTGAGGAGCAGATGAAAGCACCTCGATATTGAGAAGCAGATGAAAGCACCTCGATATTGAGGAGCAGATGAAAGCACCTCGATATTTGTCGCGGTTTAGATTCGCGACAAGTTATTTTTATATTATTTGCTATAGGGAAACTGTTGACGCGTTTTCCTAGTTCGTCACGTGACCTAGGCGCGGGGCGGGTCACGATGACTCAGCCTGTTCGTTGCCTAGGCGACGAGCGTAGTGATGCCAAGGCGTGCATTTTCGTTGCGGGTCGCCCGCTGTGTTTTACCTGCGCTTACGCACTTTCAGGAGTCACCACTCCACTCTCTGCAGGTGCATAGTAGTGTGTGCATTACTGCAGCTAGTTACGCCTCTGTTGATGAGGAAGTCTTGTATTGTCTTTGTGCTTCCCGCCATGGGGGCTGTTGCCGCCCGCGACCTGTTTTGCTAGCCCGCGATTGTTGCTTCCCTCTACGTGTCTGTACGTAGCTTGCTCCGCTGTTTATATTGCGGTGCCATGCACTTGCAAGTTATAGCTGCGCGTCAGGAAAGTGTAACGATATCTGCCTATGGCAGTATTGCTCAGAGTGCTGTCAGCACCCTCTGTTGTATTTTTCCGCGCCAGCAGCGTTTTGCATCTCGGCCGGGCGAGTTGGGGCCCGTCAGGTCACTCGCCGCGGCTCGGGACTTCCTTCTCCCCCTGACCGCCGTCTGGTGAGGTCACGGGGCGACGTTCCTCTACTCTCGCCTCCTCTTGGCACCACGCGGTTTTCCTCCTGCTGGAGTGTGGGGATCCTGGGCTTCGCCACTTCGGGATACAGCCCACACCGGGTCTCAGTTTGGGTGTGTCGAGTCCGCGGCGGCCTCTTCCTGAAAGCCGCATCTACCGCCGACATCACGCGCCTGATGAGAGGACCCACGGCAGGAAGGACAAGCTGCAGCCACCTCGAGCAAGGCTGTGCAACGAGCCTCTACTCTTCTCCCTCCGCACCAAGTTAAGTAGCTAGTTGTTAGTGTAGCCAGGGCAGGTTAGTCTTGTGCGTGCACGAGTAACGCTAGGCTCAGCTGAGTGTGTATGTGAGATTTGTCTGTGTTTTCTTTGTGTGTAATAAAGTTAGTGCATAGTTGTACACGAGCTTTATTAGTAACCCTTTTGCCTGTGCGTATGTGCCTTCCAGCCCCATAAGGAGAGTAATTAAGAACCCCACGGGAGATTTGAGCAGGTAAGTCGTGTTAGTACTCCCAAGTCAGGGTGTGTACACCGTTGTCTCCTGGCGTGCCGCGGGAATCAACCCTTGTCGGCTAGCTACCGCATTGTGAGCACACTCTTGTTATTAAATCATTATTTTACCCCGTGACAATTGGCGCCCGAACAGGGACTCCTTCTGGCTGGTAAGTGTGTGCACTTGGCTAGGTGTGTCTGTGTTTAGGGTCACAGCTTAGTAGAACTGTGTTAGTGAGACTTATTAGCTAGCAGAGTGTTAGTTTTTACCTCTGACTAGTTATGTGTGTTGTCCTTAGGTATAGGTTCTGTTTTAGTGCCAGCTTTTGTTCTGTTCCTATTGCCCCGAGTGCCAGTGAGCATAGGGTTTGATATTAGGACAGATTATCTTTCCCCAGTGCTACCGTGACTTTATCCGCAGGTATCGCGCTCCCTGAAGACAGCAGGTGCCCTGTGCTTCGCCGGCAGAGTGTGGGCATAAGTCCTGTGTCTGCGAGTCGCGCCTGACGGAGGCTCGGTGGGGTTTGCTGTGCCGTTCCAGTAGCCGTGCCTGGGCTCCACTTTCTTGTCTCCTCGTCGCCGTTCCTTGTGCGGGACGACCACGTGGCTCCTGTGGTCGGCGACGTGAGGAGGGACCAGCTCGACGAGACGCCATCTGCATTTTTACCGGGTGTGTGCGTTCTCTTTTTGTTGAGATTTTGGGCATAAGCTCGAGTTTAGCCAGATTAGTTCACCTCTGCCTGCAGCTAGCTACTCAGGTTTGTGTAGGGTTCTAGAAGGCTCTAGTTTTGCCAGTTAGTCACCCCTAGCCTGGGTTTTAGTTAGCTCAGGACTGTGCAGGGTGCAGCGGACTAGTTAGGGCCAGTTTTCTCTCTCCAGCCTGCGTAGTGAGTTCAGGTTATTTAGGGGGAGTGTGTTCTAGATAATTCTAGATTTTTGGGCTGTTCAGTCACCTTATTCTGCCAGAGTTAGTGCAGGGCAAGCCAGGCAGGATGTTTGTTACTCGTGAGCCTTCTACCGAGTATTGGTTTCAGCTGGGTGAGCGCCTTGAGCTGACGGGGCAAGACCTCGTCGCGTGGGTTCGCGAGGAACTGCTGCGGGAGGCCTACTTCGAGGAGTTGGAGAGGAAAGACCGCGAGGCTGAGCTCTCCCACGAGCGAGAGATGCAAGAGGCTCAGCGCGCCCACGAGAGGGCCATGAAGGAGTCTGGAAGGCTCCAACGCCTCGCCCTCGCACGTCTCGCCTGCCCCTGGTTCGACACCAGCGACCTGGACACGCAGGTAACCGAGCCTCAGCCCTCCCCTGAGGTTGTCAGCACTGTGCCGTGTGACCCTGCTCGGCAGGCAGTAGCTGGGGAGGACCACGACCAAGGAGAGTGCATGAAGGAGAAGGCTTTACCTCTCTCCCCGGCGCTCCTGACGGTGCAAGAGTGCACGGCGGTCTTACTGGACGACGCAGACGCGCAGCCGCCTTGCGTCCCGAGTACTGCTGCCGGCACTGGAGCAGGGGAAAAGAGGGAGCTCGAGCCCTCGGCGCTGCTGACGGTGCCGCAGGAGGAGGCGCTGGAGCTGAAGGTTAGTGACGTGGGGCAGCTGGCCACAGCGTCTCCCTCGCCCACCTCGGTTCCCACTGCCTGGCGCAAGAAGACTCCTGACGTCAGGGCTTCGCTGGGTTCCGCCTCAGCACCTGACGCGGGGCAGCTGGCCACCACCTCTCCCTCGCCCGCCTCGGCACCCTCGCGCAAGACGCCTCCTGACATCGATGTCAAGGCTTCGCTGGGTTGTGCCGCAGCCCCTCCCGGAAGACAAGGTCACCTCACCGTCAAGCTGTCTCGCCTTCGCCTTGGATTAGGTAAGCGTGACTGTTCAGTGTTGTGTGAGGATTCCGGGCGACGCCGCCGCAGAAGGAGGCGTGTCACCCGAGGGCTTAGAGGTCGCGCCCTTGCCAGCGCCCTTGGAAAGCCCGCCCTCCGAGTTCCTTCTGGCGTGCAGCCAGACCTGCAAGTGTAGGTAGGCCGTCGTGTGTAGGTCGTCGCCGTGATTCTGTGAAACAAGTAGACACACTTCACTACACAGTGCCACACCACACTCCACACTACCACACTAAATATGGACATGTGTCCCTAGCCTTGTCTCGGGCGTCTCTGCAGCTTCAGGAGTTTTCTCCATGCTTGTTAGTAAAAGGCTGGAGTTTTTACACTCATCAAGCTGAAGGGAGCCACCCGATGACGTACACCTTGTGCTTGTGTAACTAGGTTTAGCTAGGGGTTAGTTCAAATTGTATATGTACGCTACGAGTAGCGCCCATGGTAAAATTTCATTTGCATGGGCGAATGTCGCGGTTTAGATTCGCGACAAGTTATTTTTATATTATTTGCTATAGGGAAGCTGTTGACGCGTTTTCCTAGTTCGTCACGTGACCTAGGCGCGGGGCGGGTCACGATGACTCAGCCTGTTCGTTGCCTAGGCGACGAGCGTAGTGATGCCACGGCGTGCATTTTCGTTGCTGGTCGCCCGCTGTGTTTTACCTGCGCCTACGCACTTTCAGGAGTCACCACTCCACTCTCTGCAGGTGCCTAGTAGTGTGTGCATTACTGCAGCTTGTACGCCTCTGCTGTGAGGATGTTGGGCTATTGTCTTTGTGCTTCCCGCCATGGGGGCTGTTGCCGCCCGCGGCCTGTGTTGCTAGCCCGCGATTGTTGCTTTCCTCAACGTGTCTGTACGTAGCTTGCTCCGCTGTTTGTATTGCGGTGCCATGCACTTGCAAGTTATAGCTGCGCGTCAGGAAGGTGTAACGATATCTGCCTATGGCAGTATTGCTCAGAGTGCTGTCAGCACCTCTTGTATTTTTCCGCGCCAGCAGCGTTTTGCATCTCGGCCGGGCGAGTTGGGGACCGTCAGGTCACTCGCCGCGGCTCGGGACTTCCTTCTCCCCCTGACCGCCGTCTGGTGAGGTCACGGGGCGACGTTCCTCTACTCGCCTATATCTTGGCACCACGCGGTTTTCCTCCTGCTGGAGTGTGGGGATCCTGGGCTTCGCCACTTCGGGATACAGCCCACACCGGGTCTCAGTTTGGGTGTGTCGAGTCCGCGGCGGCCTCTTTCTGAAAGCCGCATCTACCGCCGACATCACGCGCCTGATGAGAGGACCCACGGCAGGAAGGACAAGCTGCAGCCACCTCGAGCAAGGCTGTGCAACGAGCCTCTACTCTTCTCCCTCCGCACCAAGTTAAGTAGCTAGTTGTTAGTGTAGCCAGGGGAGGTTAGTCTTGTGCGAGCACGAGTAACGCTAGGCTCAGCTGAGTGTGTATGTGAGATTTGTCTGTGTTTTCTTTGTGTGTAATAAAGTTAGTGCATAGTTGTACACGAGCTTTATTAGTAACCCTTTTGCCTGTGCGTATGTGCCCTCCAGCCCCATAAGGAGAGTAATTAAGAACCCCACGGGAGATTTGAGCAGGTAAGTCGTGTTAGTACTCCCAAGTCAGGGTGTGTACACCGTTGTCTCCTGGCGTGCCGCGGGAATCAACCCTTGTCGGCTAGCTACCGCATTGTGAGCACACTCTTGTTATTAAATCATTATTTTACCCCGTGACAGAGCAGAACCTTTTGGACATATCCGAGCACTTACCCGAGATCATCTCCATTACAAAATGGAAAATGGAAGACAACTTTATAACATTCGAATTGAATGGTGGAACCGATACCAATATAAACGGATTACGTCAGTTTATGAATTACACTCACATTAACAACACGGAATGGGCCAAGAACAGGCTGAACGCCGTATATGTATGTGATGAGAATTACGTGGGTGTGTTTTACTTTCATTTAAAAATTTTAGACATTGTGCATTGCCCAAGGAATGTCATGAACTCGAAGCGAAAGCGTTTGATATTCCGTCTTCATTCTGATATCGCGTTGATCGATGGCTTGTATACACACAACGACAATGAAAGTGTCAACTCCAAAGAAAGTCAATCAGTATCTTCTAGTCAACACCCGTCACTATTTCAAGCATCTCTCGTCAAATCAGTGTTGTCGTCTAAACTCTATCGAGGTGAATGTGTGTCTTTGTCTTCCGAAACTTCCGATTCTGAATCTAGTTCGTACTGAATGTCGTCTAACCTTGTGTGAGGTGAATGTGTGTCTTTGTCTTCTGAAGCTTCCGATTCTGAATCTAGTTCGTACTGAATGTCATCTAACCTTGTGTGAGTTGAATGTGTGTCTTTATCTTCTGAAGCTTCCGATTCTGAATTTAGTTCGTTCGTACTGAATGTCGTCTAACCTTGTGTGAGTTGAATGTGTGTCTTTGTCTTCCGAAGCTTCCAATTCTGAATCTAGTTCGTACTGAATGTCGTCTAACCTTATGTGAGGTGAATGTGTGCCTTTGTCTTCCGAAGCTTCCAATTCTGAATCTAGTTCGTACTGAATGTCTTCTAACCTTGTGTGAGGTGAATGCGTGTCTTTGTCTTCCGAAGCTTTCGATTCTGAATCTAGTTCGTACTGAATGTCGTCTAACCTTGTGTGAGGTGAATGCGTGTCTTTGTCTTTCGAAGCTTCCGATTCTGAATCTAGTTCGTACTGAATGTCTTCTAACCTTGTGTGAGGTGAATGCGTGTCTTTGTCTTCCGAAGCTTTCGATTCTGAATCTAGTTCGTACTGAATGTCGTCTAACCTTGTGTGAGGTGAATGTGTGTCTTTGTCTTTCGAAGCTTCCGATTCTGAATCTAGTTCGTACTGAATGTCGCCTAACCTTGTGTGAGGTGAACATGTGTTTGAAAATGCCCGATTCTTAAAATTAAGAGATGCGGGGGGTGGAGGGTAAGCGGGGGTGTAAGGGCTATGGGGGGTTTTTGACGACGACCTCCCCAGCGTTACCAGTGACGGTCCTAAGTCACCTTAGTAGCGCATCTAGCGTGTAGCGAAGTGCCTTGAGCACACCTGTGAACATATAGGGTGACGAGCGCGACCGATTCTGCCTCCCGAATGGTCCAAATCGTCGACCGTCGTGACCGAAACCCATCCGTTAAAATAGTTCAGTTATCCCTACGCTCCAAATCGGGAGGAGGTAGCGTCGCATTCTGACTTTCAGTGGTAACTCACGATATCGGCGCGCTCGCGTCACGCATTTCATCCCTAACAGGTGCAGAATCGGGCGGTCCGGTCGCCCGGTTTGAGCCGTAAGTGGACTTTTTAGGGGGGGGAACACCTCATCGGGTCACTCCCGGCCAGTTAGCCGAGAGTTTCCCAAAAGTTTCAATGCTAATTTTGAAAACGAAATTCATGTTTTTCACAATGCACTCACCGTACCTGCCGAAGCAAACGGGAGCGGTGGCGGCAGCGTTGGTAGCAGTCAACACAACACTCCTAACTTCTACAAGAGAAAATCTACTACGACGCAAATTCAGGTTAACAAAAAGAAACAAAAGCTTGATGATTTTGATGAGACTTCTTCTCTACTTTCGCGCAACAACAACAGCAACTTAGAGAAAACGTCTTAGTCGATAGGGTGTTCGGTTTCACCGATCGGCCTTATGGATTTTCATTTTGTCTTAGAATGGCAGATGGTTCTATCTTTGATCCGATTTATGCGGCGCAACGGTTCAACGAAAGTCTCATCGACCCCTACAGGAAAAGAATAGTCCCGGTCGACCGGAAAAGATCTCGAGATTTAAGATCTGTAAGATTGATATCAGATCCTACCGATTGTGATTGTGCTTGTGGTTGACTATCAGTTCCTACAAGTTGTGGTTGAACATTAGTACCTAATGATGTTATATTTATTTTTTGTACATCTTCTTGATTCTTTTTTATTTGATCAAGTTGATTTTTCAAATCTTCAAAATTGGCACTCATTTGATCAAAAATTATTTTTTTTCTATCTAAACTTTCATTCCGTAATTTTTCATAATGATTTTTTTCCTTTTCCATAATGCATAATCGAAAATACTTTTCTCCAACATCAATGAGTGTCTGCAATGCCACATCTAACGGAACGTCAAAATCCGTTTGGTATTCCTCTAATTGTTTTAAATACGGTGCAATTGCGTTTTGTTCGTAGGTAGTGAATATTTGCTCATTCATATCGTTTTTAAACATAGTAAAAAACGCCAAACACTCCTCATCTAACAATCTTATACTTCAAATTTTGTTCACCAGAATCTTCATTAATTGCATTGATACTTTTTCAAAGGAATCAACCTCGGCACCCAATTTAAACATTTTAACGACTGAACTCAAATCGGACGCGACTACTTGCAGATTTAACACTTGATCGGTTATGGGTTGTTCTTTGTTCAAGTTAAATTTTGAAATATCAATATCGAATAATTTAATCAATTTATTAATGCTGTCAGAAGAACTATCATTCTCATCTGACATCTCTTGGTTTATATTTAAATGATTCAAGAAATAAAGCAACCAATTTTGATTAGAAATTTTGTATTTTTCAAACAATTGATTCTTAATTTTGGATTATTGAGATGAGGATTAATGATGTTGAGAAATTGTTTAATCAGGATAGTATTATATTTTATCTTCAGATTGTAATATCGACTCAACCTATCTTTATCTAATAAAGATTCGTATTTTATCTTGAGCAAGTTGTATAATCTGATAATTTGAATTCGAGATTGTAGTGATTCATCATTTAGTAGTGAATTCAAAGTTTGTATTATTTCATTTGTATTAAGGTCAGAATTACCAACTAAACTTAATACGTTATTTATTAATTGTCGAACATCAATTCCACTATACATGACATTGATAATGTCATTAACACTATCTTGAAAATATTGCATAGTTTTGCTAATTTCCTCAGAAGAGCCATTGCTCTTTCATAACTTTGACAGTTAAACTTTTTGAATCTGAATATAGTTCGAACCAAATGTAGTCTAACCTTGATTGAGGTGAATGTGTGTTGCTTGCAATTCTGAAATCTTCCAATGTTCAGAAACTTTTTACTGAACAGTTATAGCTTCCAATTCTGAATTTTGTTCGTACTGAATGTAGTCTAACCTTATGTGAGGTGAATGTGTGTTTTTGTCTTGCGAAGCTTCCAATTCTGAATTTAGTTCGTACTGAATGTAGTATAACCTTATGTGAGGTGAATGTATGTTTTTGTCTTCCGATGGTTTAGATTCTGAATTTAGTTCCTCAATAGAGTATGAACGACATCAGAAGTTGTACATAATATATCAGAAGAGCAATTGCTCTCTCATAACTTTGACAGACTTTCTGAATCTGAATATAGTTCGAACTAAATGTAGTCTAACCTTGATTGAGGTGAATGTGTGTTGCTTGCAATTCAGAAATCTTCCAATGTTCAGAATCTTTTTACTGAACAGTTATAGCTTCCAATTCTGAATTTAGTTCGTACTGAATGTAGTTTAACCTTATGTGAGGTGAATGTGTGTTTTTGTCTTGCGAAGCTTCCAATTCTGAATTTAGTTCGTACTGAATGTAGTCTAACCTTATGTGAGGTGAATGTGTGTTTTTGTCTTCCGATGGTTCCGATTCTGAATTTAGTTCGAACTGTGTATTACGACTAGACAGAATCAGACGCTCGGGAAGAAAAAAACACACATTCACCTCAATAGAGTATGAACGACATTCAAAAGTTGTACATAATATATCAGAAGAGCAATTGCTCTTTCATAACTTTAACAGTTAGACTTTCTGAATCTGAATATAGTTCGAACTAAATGTAGTCTAACCTTGATCGAGGTGAATGTGTGTTGCTTGCAATTCTGAAATCTTCCAATGTTCAGAATCTTTTTACTGAACAGTTATAGCTTCCAATTCTGAATTTAGTTCGTACTGAATGTAGTCTAACTTTATGTGAGGTGAATGTGTGTCTTTCATAACTTTGACAGTTAGACTTTCTGAATCTGAATATAGTTCGGACTAAATGTAATCTAACCTTGATTGAGGTGAATGTGTGTTGCTTCCAATTCTGAAATCTTCCAATTCTGAAATCTTGCAATGTTCAGAATCTTTTTACTGAACAGTTATAGCTTCCAATTCTGAATTTAGTTCGTACTGAATATAATCTAACCTTATGTGAGGTGAATGTGTGTTTTTGTCTTCCGATGCTTCCAATTCTGAATTTAGTTCGAACTGAATGTAGTCTAAACTCTATTGAGGTGAATGTGTCTTTGTCTTGCGAAGCTTCCGATTCTGAATTTAGTTCAAACTAAATGTAGTCTAACCTTGATTGATGTGAATGTGTGTCGCTTCTAAAGCTTCCGATTTTAGTTCGAACTGTGTATTACGAATACACAGAATCGGACGCTCACCTCAATAGAGTATGAACGACATTCAGAAGTTGTACATAATACGAATAGACAGAATCGGACGCTCGGAATGAAAAAAACACACATTCACCTCAATAGAGTATGAACGACATTCAGAAGTTGTACATAATATATTAGAAGAGCAATTGCTTTACACATTCATCTCGATATAATTTAGACGACATACAGTTTTATAGTGAGATAGGTTAAATTATTTAATTCATTTCATGTTTAGATTATTTATTGTTTGTTGTTATGTTTGATGATGCTGAACTGCGATGAAAAGTTCAGCCAAGATGAGTCAGTTGTTGCAGTGGCGGAAGAATACAGTATCTGCGACGGGATGGATGGGATGTACGTATTGAAGATCCGACGTTATCTTTGATCAAATATCTCTTTGAGATCAAATGGACAGGACACGGGACGGAACAACACCCTTCACCTACGGTGATTTTAAAGAGACACATGTTCTTTCTGAACGACGAGCTTTGAGTCTGGTGTTTCTCTTTGGTTTGATGATATTGTTTCTTTTGTTTTTAATAAGGCTAGATGTTGATGTCAAAGTAGATCATGTCAACAGGTACATGAAGATCGTTGAAAAAACACCTCCTGTTTTTTAAATACTGTCGTGAGTGCTTTAGATGGATTCAAAGACCTTCCTTTTTCCTCAAAGAGAAATATTGACGAATATGTCTACTACCAACAACATCCAGGACAAGTAGTGGATCGATTGGGATTCCTTTGATGTTGGACATGATGTACAATCCTCCTTGACTACGATTAAGCAGGTCAAGGTAGTTGGCTCCAGATGGTTTTCCGCCACATTGTAAATACGAGCTACCAGTCAGAGGACACATGGGTTGCAGTAATAAAGCGTAGCGGGGACTTTGTAGGTTTTGCTTGTTCAGTCTCTCGTTAGAGGCAATCTGATGGTTCCACCAACATAATATGTCGCATTTTCTCAGACAATCTACTAACACTGAGTTCCTTATTAAATCCATGGACCAATGAAGCACTAACACATCTTTATCAAAGTATGGGGATGAAAACAAGTCTATCAATAGCTTCTTCAAAGAATCACTACTTAACGCCTTGTCCAATATACAGGCATTGATCATGATCTTGGGTTTGTCTATCTTCTGCACTTCCCTTAACTTCCTCTCGTTTTCTTCATCATCGTCGTTTTTTCTTTTTTTATTCTTTTCGTCAGTTCGTTTTTTCTTCTTCTCTTTGTAGAGTTGTTCCCTACCCCATTTCAAACACTTGTTGAATCCTTCCAAAGAAGTGAAACTATCTCCGACGTCTAGAATAACACTATCGAAGAAAGGCCGAGCGTAGGGGTGACTGAACTATTTTTACGGATGGGTTTCGGTCACGACGGTCGACGATTTGGACCATTCGGGAGGGAAAATCGATCGCGCTCGTCATCCAATATTGCTTAAAGCACTTCGCTACACGCTAGATGCGCTACTAAGGTGACTTAGAACCGTCGCTGGTAACGCTGGGGAGGTCGTCGTCAAAAACCTCCCATAGCCTGTACACCCCCGCTGACCCTCCAACCCCCACATCTCTTAATTTTAGGAATCGGACGTTCTCAAACACACATTTACTTTATATATATATATATATATATATATATATATATATATATATATATATATATATATATATATATATATATATATATATATATATATATATATATATATATATATATATATATATATATATATATATATACTATCAGAATCGGACGCTATGAAAGACAAAAACAGTATTGTGTACTATCAGAATCGGACGATCCGAAAGACAAGAACACACATTCACCTCGAAAGAGTTTAGATGACCTCGACATTTCAATGTCATCTAACCTTAACCGAGGTGAATGTGTTTTAGTCTTCCGGAGCTTCCGATTCTGTTAACACTCAAGTTAAGAATTGGATGCATCTCAAGAGAAAAACACACATTCACCTTAATAGAGTTTAGACGACATTTAAATGTCATCTAACCTTAACCGAGGTGAATGTGTGTTTAGTCTTCAGAGCTTCGATTCTGTTAACACTCAAGTTAAGAATTGGATGCATCTCAAGAAAAACACATTCACCTTAATAGAGTTTAGACGACATTTAAATGTCATCTAACCTTAACCGAGGTGAATGTGTGTTTTAGTCTTCCGGAGCTTCCGATTCTGTTAACACTCAAGTTAAGAATTGGATGCATCTAATTTAGTTCGTACTAAATGTGGTCTAACCTTGATTGAGGTGAATATGTGTCTTTGTCTTGCGAAGCTTCCAATTCTGAATTTAGTTCGTACTAAATGTAATCTAACCTTGTGTGAGGTGAATGTGTGTTTTTATCTTCCGATGCTTCCGATTCTGAATTTAATTCTTACTAAATGTGGTCTAACCTTGATTGAGGTGAATGTGTGTCTTTGTCTTGCGAAGCTTCCAATTCTGAATTTAGTTCGTACTGAATGTTGTCTAACCTTAAGTGAGGTGAATGTGTGTCTTTGTCTTTCGAAGCTTCCGATTCGTTAACACTCCAATTAAGTAAATTAAATGTCAAAGTGTGTCCGTGACTTGTAGTTGTAGTTCGAATTAACTTTTAGTTCTTGCAGTTGATTTGAAAGATCTCAGTGTGGACACGCTACATGTAATGCATAATTTACAATTGATCTGCACTTTAATTCTGAAAAGCCCTCCGGAGATAACTTCAGAGTTGCCGAACGTCGCCGTGTCGCTATTCTCTCGATAATGAGGTTCGTGACGGATGTGACGTGGATTCGAGAAGTTTCGTGCCGAATTGCACCGGTCACTTTGATTCTGAAAAGCCCTCCGGAGGTAGCTTCAGAGTTAAAAACGACTGCCGAATGTCGCCATACAATTATTCATACCTCTAGCTCGTTCACTTCTTCTAGAAGGTTCGATGGAAATCCCTTATGGTTGCCAATTCTCACCGATGTCTTTAATTCTGAAAAGCCATCCGGAGATAGCTTCAGAGTTCTTTTTAGCTGCCAAATATCGCTATAGGGTTATTCATGGTTCGCTTTCTTTTTCTCTCTCGCTTGGTAATGGAAATACCCCTGTTGTTGCTGTGCATGTGATCGGAAGTTGCCAAATCTCGCCAGTGTCTTTAATTCTGAAAAGCCCTCTGGAGATAGCTTCAGCACTCTAAATAAATGCCAAATACCACCATACAGCTAATCTTAGGTCGCTCTCTCTTCGTCACAATCATTTTAACCGAACCCGATGACTTATTTTGGAAAGGCTCCAGAAATACAATGACTATTACAGTTCGACTTACCAATGAGGACAATGTTCGTGATTATACACTCGCATGGTTCACCGTTGATAAAGAAGTTGAAAAGGATTGTCGTTGTGTCAAAGGAGTATTTAGTCTCTTATTGGAACATGGATTTAGTTTGAGAATTGAATTGAACCATTTATCGGAAGATTTCAAAAATCAATTTTTAGACCTGAATACAAACGCTTCATTTTTTTTTTATTATTCTGCAAATATAAGAGCCGATTCCAAAATCGTGTACGATGTTCAAGAATTTGACAATTTTGACAGGAGATGTATTAAAAATCTGACCGCTCCACCGATGTATTCTAACTGGTACATTACAAACGCTGAACGTCACATGAAATTCATGAATTCATCTTTAATGTTTTATCCTTTGTATGACACACACAATTACAACACACTTCAACAAGTTTCACGTGTGTTGAGTCGTGACCGCATCACCAATCTCATCTGTGTTAATGTCTACAATCATTCTACTGTTATTAATTTCTTTTTTAACTGGCATATGTATGTTAACATTGTACCTATTTCATCCGAAAGGATTGAATCTGAACTGAATGTTATTACCATCAACAGGACTGTCTATGTCAAAGAAGAATTAAAGGCTGGAGTCAGCGTTTATTCTATCTTGGCATTTTTAATTGTTATTTGTTTACTGGTTTCTGTTACTTCTATTGTCTTTGTAGTATTTAGAACTACATGAAGATTGTTATCACGGAATCGTACTTTTTGAATCATTGACGGGCATGTCCAGATTGTACGAGTGTAACAACGCTTCATGTAACACTTTGGAGAATAATTGTTGTTGTTGGTTTTTCCCTCTTACTGTCTGACATGGCTTTTTCAGGAGCATGGAGGAAGACTCGCTTATCATGGACATGTATTTCATGAAATTGATGATGGAACAAAAAACTTCTTGAATGACAACATTGACTCCTTTCTGCATAGCCGCATGGATAGTCTCTTGATTTAGGTTCCAATTTTCAGTAAAGGCATGTTGGATGAAGAGCGATCGTAATTTAGGATTGGGGACGTCCATGTTTCGGGTCAGCCACTCCTTGGCGCGGATAACACTCAATGACATTTGACATTTGCTGCAGGTGTTCGATCTTTCGATGTCTGCCATTTGGCGTTTGTTCTTTACGTTGTCTGGGATGTCGTGCAGTTGACAAAATTGTAAATCGATATTAATAGACTTCAGAGTTTCAAAGGTCATCTCACAAATCGTCTGATTAAACCGGTGAACTGGGATGAAATCTTCGCGTATGAACGTATTCAGGATCAGATTTCGAAAATCACAATTTTGCAAATCAAAACTTTTAAGTAAGTTATTCACATTATGACAGAAGTTCATGATACTATCACCTTGGTTGACAGTTGCGGACTTGCATTTTTGCCATTCTATATTCAGTGCTGATTTCATGGATGTTTTAAGACCTTCTTTGGAACCTGCATCGACTGAAATGAAAAAAAAAAAAGGTTAAGAAAATTAAAATCTTTAAAAAAATCAACAAGCTAAATAAAAAAAAAATCATATCAATAACAAAAAAAAAAATGTTAAAAAACTTACGCATGTCTGTGCAATTCAGCAATGTGTAGTAGCATTCTCCCATGGAGTAGAGGCGATCATTGGGTGTATCAGCGTATGCCTTGTTATGGATATTATGACGTAAGGAATGCGGACCGAGTCGTGAGCGCTGAGACTTAGGTGTGTTAAACATAATTAGCTATTTAACAGACGTGTGATTACTTGGCAATTCTTCTGTCAAGATACAGAAGGACGGTGTAATAATTTTTCAATCTAGTTAAAAGAATAATTATAATAACGATGAACGATTCGTCGATTTTGATATTGTTAATGGTCTTCGTAGCCATAAGCGTTACGTTAGTGGCTGTGTATCAGAATCGTTTGTTACATCGCGAACCCTTAATTGCAGAACAGGACGCAGACGTTAGTGAAATAGACGACGGATTGCTTTAGCAGCAGCACCGCAGGCAGCGATGGCTACTCTCTCTGACACCGTGAAGCAAAGAATTGAAGCCTTAGTTGACAAGAGGTTGGTTACACTTCAGAAAGAAATTCCGAATCAACCATTGACTTTGTACTTGTTATACGATTATTTGAAAAGATACATTGTTAGTAAAAATCTTGATACGTTTTATAACTTGTTTTGAATAAATCTATGTTGGCTTTCTCAGATCAAGTGTTCAATTCAGAATCTTTAAAACTAAGATTAGTGAAATCATTAAAGTCAACTTAACCGAAACTGTGAGGAATCAACTGGCACGTATCGTGTCGAATGTCAACGAAGATATTATATTTGATTTAACAGTCGATGTTAAACAATTAATCGATGATCATCAATTGCTCAGTGAGAGTAATATGAACACACTTCTTCTTCAAGAATCCTCTTTGCAGAACAAACGACTTCACAAACAAAACCGGTTAAGTCTATTAAATTTTTATTTCGATGATAATACGCAAACTACCTATGTTAACACAAACATACCTCAACAGCACGGAGCCTTCCCGATCCAATTAATTGATAATACTTTTTCAGAAAATGATATAGTGCCTAATGTCTTTTTGTATATTTGGATCGACAAAATATCTACTGGTGCCAATATAATTAATTTTAAAATTCGTTTTAAAAACACTGCAAACTTTAAAGTGTATGTTTCCATGTTTTCAACACGTAGTGACAACAGTGATGCAACATACATTTTTCCATCCATCCATGAGCTTATGAGTGTAGCAGACAGTCAAGGCGAAGGCGTCTTTTTGGTTCAAGTTAATTACCGGATTTAACGTTGTAAGCCAAGGCGTACCCTGCCCTCGACCCCGTAAAACTATTTGGCGAGAAGTCCCTCTTCGAACTCAAACGGTATCGTTTGAACGAGATGTCAATTATATTCGCAATAACGTTACTATTGTTCTTGGTCTGGATGGCCGGAACGATTTTTTCGATTCACTCTAATTTTTTAGATACCAGAATCAACACCGGTCTGGACATACTGGCACAGTTGGGTTGTCCGCTTTCGTTATCTGACTCCGATAAATTTAAGGTCAACGAAGTTTTAAGAAAGACTCTGAGCACTGTATCTAAATTTGACGTGATTTCCAAACAAGCTCAACGTCTTGACCAATCTCCAAAATCGAATCCGACTAATAAGTTCGAAGAAGTGATTTCGAAGATCCCAATAATCGGAAATGGTCTTTCTAGTGCAAAAAAAATACATTCAAAGCACTTTCTAAGTAACATCGAAAAAAGGTTTAACACAATTCTAATACTCGGCAGTGACGATTACTTTAAACACCATTCAAATTTAAACGGCGGATGCGGGGACGAGCTGATTCGATTCCTCACGAGTGTGCTCGGTTCTAAGCACATGACTGACAAAGCTTTACGTGCCTTACTGGAAGCATCCCGCCAGATGAACGTCACGAACACGACCTCTCAAAAAATGTTGTTTTCTCCAGTCAATATATCCAATGAAAAACCAAAAGCGAGAAAGATATGTATAGTTGACAACGAGCTTATGTTGCGGAAGGGTGAGTGCAATCGCGAACTATGCACCCTGAGGGAAGCTTCTTCAACGCGATGTTCATCGAAAAGTATTTCGAAACGATTCGACTTGTTCATTGCCTCTCAAGGTGTATGTCTGCACACCTGTGCCAAAATGATAGCCTCAAGTTCCGTCTTCGGAGAAGAGAACATCAACCTCTCCATTCACTGTTTTTTAAGTAACACATCCGTCGTCAAACATCGCAAGTGGGAATTCGCTAACAAACTACATTCCGTGTTCCAACCTGGTCTAGAGTGTATCAATATACACTAATCCGACATGATGAAATTCCATATCTCTCCGTTGAGCTGAACGTCGATAGTCGGAGAAAGTATTTCTTTGCAGTATTTACTTTTCATCATTACAATAGCACAATCATCTGAATCATATGAAGTCAAAATGTTGACGTATGGAGTTGGATCGCGCTTGACTGTGGACTGATATGACTTAGCGAACGAAGGGTCGAGCGGTTTGTAGACATTGAGATTCTTAAAATCTTCATGCACGTGATCCATAGCGTTGGTGGCTGCTGCTGTTGCTGTTGGATCTAAAAGAGAAGATGATTGAGGACGTAGCTTTGATACTCGTCGTTATAGTTTTAACGATTCAAATTTTTACAATAGCAACCTTATCTATTTATCTAACTTATGACATTTATCGCAAGGCTAATAACGAATCTCATGTTCGCCTGGCCAAGAGTCTCCACGACTCGGATGTACAATATGCCGTCGGTGTGCTGCCCGTTCACGTCCGTCAGTTCAGGAAAGATTACGTCCGACCAGACTCGATCCAAACCAATCCAACAAACCCCACCGTTAATCAAACAAAGCCCACCGCCGTCGTCGTCGCGAAGCGACCTACAGCGGTGTTTGAGCAGGACTTAACCAACAGTTGAAAGAGAAACTAGCCAATGACAGTTATATCATTACGTCTGTGATCGTGTCAAAATTCGCTAAATTATATTCGCCTCTTCATGCCAAATCAACTTGGGATCTACAACAGCTGAACAATAGCCTGTCAGTTCCTCCCTCCTTAGTGACGCTTCCACAGGACAGCACCGGCACAGCGCTGGTTTTACCCACCGGACATGTTATTAACAAAGCTAGAGGAATGAACGAGTCCGACAGGGCGACGTTCTTACCTTTGAAATACACACCAGAATGTAGCGAGGCTCCTCTTGCATCGCGCATCAATCTGTACGGCTACGGTAACTCTGTGGAGAATGAAAGAGCGTTTAGGGAACAGAATACCGAACTTCATCTGTGTCCGTGTCCAAATCACAAGGCTAATTTAAAACTACCTAATCCAGAAAGTTATTCATCTGATCCAACACAAGCTGTTTTGTCCATCAAGAAGAAGAGACTCCTGTTACCCGGACCCGGTACAGGCCCCATCGCCTCGTCTCCAGTGAACATAGAGAGACGTGTGCCCGATTCCAGCGAACACTATGTTGTCAGTGGTGGAGTTGGCGAAGCTGAAGCGGTTCATGATTCCGTACAGAGTGTGGCTGCTTATGGTAAGTCACTCGTCAATCTACCCGACGAGACACTCACTCTTGCGCTGAATTGTATCTGCACCGATCGTCAAGACGGGGTATATCCCGTCGGAGCGCGAAGCGATAGTGCCTCTGAAGTCGTTAAAAACCCTAACGAGATCCTCTACCGAGACGTTGGGAAGTGGTTTAACACACATCCTCTAGACGCTATAGAATTCAGTCTCGAAAATGTTTCGGATTCATGGTTAGCATCAGGTAAACCAATTTCATCCCTGACTTGCAAAGGAGAGCGAATCGTGAACGTCTCCTAGTCGTGAGAAATGAAGAACGAAGAGGTTCAATTAATCTATGTGGTGGTCAATACGGACATCTTTTACATGGACAATTATGATCTAATTGTTTGTCACCGTTTGTTCTGGAAATTGAAACCTCTTAAGAAACAATTCCCGCGCGTCAAGATTTGTTTAATAGGTTTTGCAACTAAAAATGAAAAAGAAGCGGTAGAGATAAAATTAATCAGATTAATAGGAATACTTAATTATTTGATTAGACGTAACACTTTTTTACAATGCTCTAGTCACATTCTATTAAACAAAGATAGGGAGGTAAGCCATTTGACGCAACAACACCTCCACCTGAAACACTTGAAGGACCTTTATTATTTTTGTCAGATCGGAAATGTCTGAAGCAGTTATTTTTAAACAGAGAGTCTTGGTGGGGTTCGACTAGCGGACGCTTCGGCAAAGTACAGATCCTCACTTAATAGAGAAAAATGATTGATCATTATACACTTCGCGATGCTGCGTTTTACAGTATGTGCCTATCCATTTATCATAACAGTCTACGCAACAAGAGTGAACCTATACACGTCGAATTTGGTTACGGAGGAGCCAGATTACTAGACTGTAGATGGTTGGGTCCTCTGACGTTTGACACGTTGTGTGATAGCATACACAACTGTATGATCCGTCATCGAAAAATAAGTTTTGTTGGAGCGAGCGCTGGTAATATTATCGCTGCTACACTGGCGATTTTATTGCAATGTCGTTTCAAGTGTTGCGGATTGGATAGTAGTGAAAAAAGACGTCGATTTAGGATAGATAAGTCAATGTTCGAACATTACACCGATTTGATTCTTCCCGACTACGACACCTGTGTGTGCAGCGCCGCTCGAAGAATTTTTGACTTCCTCTTTGAATTGTGTGTGTTACAAGAACACCCCGTGTACAGAGACAATAGCAAAGTCAACAATCTAGAAACCCTGTCCAAAATATTCTCGGGGACAGAAACTGTTGAAAATTTTTTATTCGAACTTTCACCTGATAGTATGAGTGCAGCTACTTTCTCCCAGATGTATGTGCATGAGACGGTACAATATCTAGCTGTCTTGTACCGAGTTCTCAACAACTTGCAGGGTATTCTCAACTTGGCTTATATGCTCTGTCGTCAGTTGATCATGAATTGTATTGTTCTCTATCCAAATGAGGAAGAGGAGGCGTTAGGTAACTTGGAAGACTTTCTATCGATACAATACGGATCCAAGTCCTTAAAAAATGACAGCTTTATTTTCACAGAAATTATTCATCATCAATTACTCGCTCGAATCATGGTCGAACCGTCTTTGATGACTTTAGATCTCATTAACACGGATGCAGAAGGAATGAACATACTAGTAGACGGACTGGCGAGTAGCGTTGACATCCGAAGAATCATCATGCCGTATATTCTTAACTTCTTTGTCAAGTGGAAACAAAAACGCTTAAAATTGAGAACCAATGTACAAATCGGTATAATCAGGACATGGCGATGGGATGGTCGCGTTCCTACTTTTGAATATTTCAATTCATTTTACATGGAAAGAATTTTAATGCATCAAAAGAATATGGATATACTGACTAACACAACCGGTAAACTGCCCAATTTTGAAGATGTGAAACAATCGAACGCGAGATGAGTCAACTTTGTGTTCGAGTTGTCACCTATGAGCAAACACTTTTTTGCTCTAGATGACGTCAGTGGTGTATTCGAAGCGTGCACGCCAGGACTGACCACCATACAGCGTAAGGCAGCGTACGAGCAACATCAAGATGACAACAAATCAATTACGGTTGTTCACGACACTCCATTTCTGAGTTAACACAGTTATGGAAGATTGCTATTCCATTCTTCGAAATATAAATTACACGCTATTTCGCAATACTTGTGTTAAAGAAATACAGACTGCAAAATGTGTCGTCGACGACTACAGAAACCTTATCTCTGCTATAAGATCCAACATCACACAAGCTAGTGTTATTCTAAAGATAGAACAGGAAGATACATGGGGTGGTTTCTTCAAAACAATAGATCCATGTAAAGAAGTGTTGGACACTCCTTTCAAACTGCGAGTAGGCAGGTGTCGTCAGGCTGCGGATGCTATTATAAAAGATGCTTGCACACGCTGTGGTCCCGCCACTCAAGCTACAACCGCTACTACGACGTACGGATGCGATCTTCCAGTTAACATTGCAGACGCAAAGCGTTGGACCTCTGTCTGTGACGAGCGCACTCTCGAGCAAGTCGGTCGTTACCAACACTCAAGATTCATTCCTCACGCTTCAGGTCAACGTTTATGTTGGTCCGAGACTCAAGAAACATGAACTTCCAAGACGTGTTGTTTACTCAACTTTGTGAATACCTACACCTTCAACGATCATAAATTTATTAAAGGAGTAAAGATAATTATCGGTGACGAGTTCGACGTTATCAATCAACAACTGTTTATGTTTCTTATCATTTAGAAGTACAACAGAATAAGATGTCTCACCCGCCCAAACATCTCAAAGCCAACATGACCGACGACGCCAATCTTACAAGTCATCAGCATGGCGAAGGTTCCAAGACTAGAAATGTTAATTTACAACTGGCAAAAAATTTGTTGTACACACATTGCGAGACGTTAGATCAAGACAATAAAAGAAACAAGTATAAGAAATCTAACTTATGCAGTAAATGCGAAAAAGTATTAGAATTGGCATATTTTAAAAGTTATCATAAGAAAGTAGAGCAAGTAGCAGCAGCAGCAGCAGCAGCAGCGGCGGCGTCATCTTCAACAGCAGCAGCTTCTTCAGAAACCACAACCAATGAGGTTACTGTTAAAACATCTGAAGAACAAAATGAAGAAAGTGTTGACAAAGAAAATGATGTTGACGATAACGAAGATGAATTGGACACTAGCGAAGATGAATTGGACAGTAGCGAAGATGAAAGCGAAGAAGACGCTAACGCTAAGTTATCTGATGATGAACGCGCTTCCTTACTGAAATTGTTTCAAAGTCACTGGCCCATGTTTTTCAATATGTCGAGAGTAGATACCATCATTACGGAAGTATTCAACAACAATGGTATGATAGAAGGAGAGAAGGTTGACGTTTTCCACACGCTTCCGCTTCACATCAGCAAATTTTTGGATCGGGTTGATGATCAACCTCCTCAGCTAACCCAATGCTTGCTGGGAAATCTACACGTCTTCACCCGGTGTACTGGTTTGGTGTACGACAACGAGAAGCAATCCCATGAAGTTCAATTGTCTGATCACAGTGGAGTTACTCTATCAACTCTGCTAGCCGACGCCATAGGTGAAAGCGACTGCACATGCTTTAGAAGTTTATCTGAAAATGGAAATTGGACAAGATTTTCCTTAGTTGTTACTGTTTCTTCGTCTTCCTCTTTAGGACATAACGAAAATTGGGATCTATCGATTTCAGAATGTGTTTACATAGTATTTGGTGGCGGTTTATATTTTCGAGATTCTCAATATCCTCGGCGATTAACTTCGCGCTGCTCACGTCCGTTACACTAGCACATTCTGTGAACTTACGGACTGTCAATTCAGTACTGATGGCTCTCTTGACGAGATTGCGAATGGCGATCGGTGGTTGTACAACAGAGGTAGAGCTCTCACCTGTACCGAACGCCAGTTTAACAAGATGTTGGCAATGAAGATGTTTAGTATGTTCTAACAAAAGTTTAACTTGGATAGAGTAGGCATATTGCTTCAGTATGTCTAACGATTCACCGTTACCGTGGTCTGTGATTGCCGTTTCCACTTCGTCTATTAATTTCAAAGAACATTGGTTAGTTGATACGTCTTCAGATTGCTCTAAACCATTTTCATCCACTGAAGAGTCTTCTTCTTCCATGTACATGTTATATGAACTAGTTGGGAATGTAATGGGTTCATCAACTTTGTTGACATTGGCATTGGTAAGTTCGTTGTCATCGTTAATCGAATCTGCATCGTAGTCTGTGTAATTTTTAGCCAAGGTAGCGAGCAGTTCGTCACCACCCATTGACACAAACTTTTTCATTCTCTTCGGTTCCTAATACATTGTTAGTGTTCTCTTCATCTTCAGATTCTTCCGAAGAATCATCATCATCGTCGTATTGTTGTTGTTGTTGTTGAAACTGTTCATCTATCGGTACCGACGTCTCATCGACCAAATTGAGATCACTTCTAAATTCACCAGCTTCTAAAAATGTTTCTTCCTCCGCCGTCTTTTCTTCTTCGTCGTTAAAAGTCTCCGCTTCTAACAATGTCGTTAAAAATTCTTCATCTTCGATACTGTCCGAATCGTAATCTTGTCCAGCGAGGATCATCTTTTCAACTCCGACGACGTTTTTCATCTCTTCAACTCCGACCTGTTCAATTCCAACAACGTCGTTGTCGTCGTCGTCCATCTTTTCCGAATCTTCGATGATTGCTGACTCTTCATCCTTTTCCTTTTCTTGATGCGTTAACGACATATCATCATTTTTACAGTTACTGATGAAGGCATTGTCTCCATCTTCCATTTTATTGATCAAAAAATCAGACAAAACTCCAACCATCGGTTTTAATTTATCCAAAACTTGTCCCTCGTTTGATTTGTTGTTTTCAAGAGATTGTTTAATCTCCACGTTTCGGATAACAACGTTTGGGGTCTTTTTAGGGGTGTGAGTCGTTTCTGCCTCGTCTTCGCTACTCCATTGCTCGGTACGTGTCGCAACATCATCATCATCCACTTCAGCGTATGTGGATCCATCGTCATCATCGCTGCTGCTTGAGAACTCGCCATCAATGTATTGTCGGCGGTCGTTGTTGTTGTCCAACAACGAAGATCCTTGCGAAAGATGAAAAGCCATATCGTACCGTACCGGATTTAACGTTGTAAGCCAAGGCGTACCCTGCCCTCGACCCCGTAAAACTATTTGGCGAGAAGTCCCTCTTCGAACTCAAACGGTATCGTTTGAACGAGATGTCAATTATATTCGCAATAACGTTACTATTGTTCTTGGTCTGGATGGCCGGAACGATTTTTTCGATTCACTCTAATTTTTTAGATACTAGAATCAACACCGGTTTGGACATACTGGCACAGTTGGGTTGTCCACTTTCGTTATCTGACTCCGATAAATTTAAGGTCAACGAAGTTTTAAGAAAGACTCTGAGCACTGTATCTAAATTTGACGTGATTTCCAAAGAAGCTCAACGTCTTGACCAATCTCCAAAATCGAATCCGACTAATAAGTTCGAAGAAGTGATTTCGAAGATCCCAATAATCGGAAATGGTCTTTCTAGTGCAAAAAATACATTCAAAGCACTTTCTAAGTAACATCGAAAAAAGGTTTAACACAATTCTAATACTCGGCAGTGACGATTACATTAAACACCATTCAAATTTAAACGGCGGATGCGGGGACGAGCTGATTCGATTCCTCACGAGTGTGCTCGGTTCTAAGCACATGACCCCAAGTCGCGACTGAGTGCAATATCGTCTTGGATAATGTGCAATTCACAACAGAATACGACAAAGAACAGATAGCAAATTTGAGAGACTGTTTCACCGAATTGACATACCAGCCCTGTGGAAACAGCATCTAAATTCACCACCAAGAACCACGTCATTATGAATTTGTTTTAAGGTTCGTGACAGGCATGCGTCTCCGAAGGTTCACAAGGCAGAATGAATACTGTTATCAAATCTGATGATTTATCTTGGACAACTGTCGATAGCGATCCAGAAGACGATGATGAGAGAGTCAGCATCAGTGGTGGTGAACCAATAGCGATCGGCTTAACATTCAAAACAAGTGATAGTAAAATTTGGTCTGATGAAGAAGAGATGAATGTCATAGTCATCGACGACCACGAACAGGAGGAGAAGACAGAAGAGGACCAGGAAAATACAGAAGAGGACCAGGAGAATACAGAAGAGAAAAATATAGAAGAGGTAAATAATGACGATGATGATGATGATGATGAAGTGTTGAGTTGTTCTAGTAAATTTTAAAAAATATCCTGTATAGTGGCCAATGTCTTGTTAAGCATAGTACCTATGATCATTGGTGTGTTCAAGCATACACATCCTGATACCATCACACCCACAGTTGAGGAAAATATTATTGAAGTTATAGATAAGTTAGCAGACTTGTGTGAGGGATGTAACGAAGACGAGGAAAAAAGTCTAAACCTGGATTATGAAGAAAGAAAAAAAGTACAATAACAAGTCTTGATATTGAAGGGTAAAAAAAAAATCATTAACAAATTGTGTATTTAATTTATAATAATAAAAAATATCTATCTATCTCTTAATATTATTTAAACTATGCTTTGGCTTTGTTTCATTTTGAACTATGTTTTGGTTTGGGTTTGAATTGTGGTTACACATGAATCGCCTCCACTCTTTACATGGTCATATTGCGTTGAGGAAGAGGCGGTGGTGTAATGCATGATGATGAAGCATTGGGTGCAGAACTGCTAATGTAATTATTCATGGACATGTAATGATCCTCCTCTTTATTCTCCTCATCCTCTTCTTCAAGGGTTACATTGTTGAATAAAACAGGTGGGGGTGAGTACTTGCATTCGTTTAAAAACAGAGTCCACAAATACCTCGAAAAAAACAGAGTCCACAAACACCTCGAAAAAAACAGAGTCGCTTACCCCTTGTAAAAGTAGCTTAAAATCTGAAAAATACCTCGAAAAAAACAGAGTCGTTTAGAAGAAGACCACCACCCTCCTCACCCCCTTTTTCTGTGGTTATGTGACCTCATTTCCTGTGTACGTCATAGTTCACTCCGTTTCCGGTGTAGTCTTAGATCTGGACCCCACTTTGCCATTCTACCCCCATATGTCATGACCCCCCTGTAGATCTGGACCCCACTCTGCCATTCTACCCTATATGTCATGACCCCCCTGCAGATCTGGACCCCACTTTGCCAATCTACCCCTATATGATGTCATGAAGACCCCACCCACCCCATCCCACCCCACTGCTAATAATCTGGAGCCCACCCACAACACCCCACCCCACTGCTGCTAATCTGTAGCCTCCCTCCCTCCTCCTCCTCCTAGTTTGAGCCACCCTACCACCCACCCTCCCTCTTGTTTTCCAAGTGGGGTCCAGATCTGCAGGGGGGTCATGACATATTGTGATTCGTAATCCGTCCGAAATTAATTTTGCCACGAGAATGGGGAGAGAGTGGTTGTGACAGCTGTGTAGGTGGTGGTTTAGGTGGTGGTGGTGGTTTAGGTGGTGACTCACTCACTCACACCCGCCTTAAGCCTCCTACTACTACTACTACTAAGCCGCCGCCGCCACGACCACCCACCCACCCACACCCCCACACACACCCCGGTTTAGTTCCGCAATAATTTCAACAATGTATATAAAATGCAAATATATCAGGTAAATCTGGACCCAGTTTAGCAGGGCCACACACCCACACCCACCGCACACACCCACACCGTACTACTAATGGTGACGTAGTATCTCTTATCAACACATGCTAAATCAGGGTGGTAAAGACACACAGGAAGCAACGCGCGAATTGGTGACGTAGTATCTTATTAACACATGCTAAATCACAAGGGTGGTAAAGACACACAGGAAGTAACGCGCGAATTGGTGACGTAGTCTCTCCTATTAACACATGCTAAATCACAAGGGTGGTAACAGGAAGCAACGCGCCAACGCGCGAATTGGTGACGTAGTCTCCTTCTCCTCCCTCTTATTGACACATGCTAAATTACAGGGGTGTTAAAGACACACAGGATGTAACGCGCGAATTGGTGACGAGTCTCCTTCTCCTCCCTCTTTTTGACACATGCTAAATTACAGGGGTGTTAAAGACACACAGGAAGTAACGCGCGAATTGGTGACGTAGTCTCCTTCTCCTCCCTCTTATTGACACGTGCTAAATTACAAGGGTGGTAAGAGGAAGCAACGCACCAACGCGCGAATTGGTGACGTAGTCTTCTTCGCACCACTTATTAAAACATGCTAAATCACAAGGGTGGTAAAGACACACAGGAAACAACGCGCGAATTGGTGACGTAGTCTCCTTCTCCTCCCTCTTATTGACACATGCTAAATTACAGGGGTGTTAAAGACACACAGGAAGTAACACGCGAATTGGTGAGGAAGCAACGCGCGATTTTTAAAGACACACATTAAGCAACGCGCGAATTGGTGACGTAGTCTCCTCCTCCTCCCTCTTATTGACACATGCTAAATAACAGGGGTGTTAAAGACACACAGGAAGTAACGCGCGAATTGGTGACGTAGTCTCCTTCTCCTCCTCTTATTGAGACATGCTAAATTACAAGGGTGTTAAAGACACAGGAAGCAACACGCGAATTTGTGGGGGTGGTATACAGGAAGCAACGCGCGAATTCGTGACGTTAGTCTCCTCCTATCAATCAGTATCTCTTATTAACACATACTAAATCACAACGCGAATTGGTGACGTTAGTCTCCTCCTATCAATCAGTATCTCTTATTAACACATGCTAAATCACAAGGGTTGTAAAGACATACAGGAAACAACGCGCGAATTGGTGACGTAGTCTCCTTCTCCTCCCTCTTATTGACACATGCTAAATTACAGGTTTTTTAAAGACACACAGGAAGTAACGCGCGAATTGGTGACGTAGTCTCCTTCTCCTCCCTCTTATTGACACATGCTAAATTACAAGGGTGTTAGGGGTGTTAAAGACACACAGGAAGTAACGCGCGAATTGGTGACGTAGTAGTCTCCTTCTCCTCCCTCTTATTGACACATGCTAAATTACAAGGGTGTTACATCGACACATGCTAAATTACAGGAAGTTAAAGACACAGGAAGCAACACGCGAATTGGTGACGTCTCCTCCCTCTTATCTACACATGCTAAATTACAGGGTGTTAAACAAATAACGCGCGAATTGGTGTTGTCTCCTATCAATCACAGGGTGTTAAGACACACAGGAATCAATTACACGCGATTATTGGTGACGTAGTCTCCTTCTATCAATCAGTCTTAACAAATGCTAAATCATAGGGTGTTGTCTCCTTCTCCTATCAATCAGTCTCTTATTAACAACACATCACAGGGAGCAGCGCGCAATTATTAGTGACGTAGTCTTCTCCTGTCAATCAGTCTCTTCTATTATCACAAATCACAAGGGTGGTAAATCAATACTCTTATCAATACACACAGTTAGTTATGTTATAATACATGCTAAATCACACAGGCAAATATTGTTTTCCTTCTCCTATCAATCATTTTATTTTTATTTTTTTTACTCAATACAGGTCAATGTCTTTTATTACTTCATAGATGGGTACACAGTAGATGGGTGTTAAAGACACACAGGAAGCAACGTGCAGATGACGTAGTCTCCTTCTGCTATCAATTATTTTATTTTATCATGCTACCTATAACTTTTTATTATATATACACAGACACATGAATCATGCTACTTATAATTTTTTTTTATTATATACACACACATGACAGTGTAAATTATTGATTTAACATTTATTTTAATTACATTAGATTCCTGGAACGTGTTATAGGACCATTATTTGCATCGATTTTAATCCTCGAACCGAGAATATAAAGTTCGTACTTTTCTTCACTATCTGATGAGGATGGAGAGAGAGAAACAGATGAGTGTAAGATAACACGCTGCCCCCGTTCTTCCTCTTCGGCTCTTTCTAGATCCGATAATATCATGAGGGTGATAATCCCCTGCAAAATCACGAGGGTGTTAATTGCACATATAGTAGTGACGTAACAATATTGTGACGTAGTCTCTAGATTCTGCAAAATTAGTGATGTAACAATACTGTGACGTAGTCTAGTAATATCATGAGGGTGATAATCACCTGCAAAATCACGAGGGTGTTAATTGCACATATAATAGTGACGTAACAATATTGTGACGTAGTCTCTAGATTCTGCAAAAATAGTAGTGATGTAACAATACTGTGACGTAGTCTAGTAATATCATGAGGGTGATAATCACCTGCAAAATCACGAGGGTGTTAATTGCACATATAGTAATGAAGTATACTGTGACGTAGTCTCTAAATTATCTGCAAAAATAGTAGTGATGTAACAATACTGTGACATAGTCTAGTAATAACACGAGGGTGATAATCACCTGCAAAAAACACGAGGGTGTTAATTGCACATATAGTAGTGACATAATAACACTGTGACGTAGTCTAATAATAACACGAGGGTGATAATCACCTGCAAGAAACACGAGGGTGTTAATTACACATATAGTAGTGACGTAACAATATTGTGACGTAGTCTCTAGCAAAAATAGTAGTGGTGTAACAATACTGTGACGTAGTCTAGTAATAACACGAGGGTAATAATCACCTGCAAAAACACAAGGGTGTTAATTGCACATATAGTAGTGACGTAATAACACTGTGACGTAGTCTAATAATAACACGAGGGTGATAATCACCTGCAAAAAACACGAGGGTGTTAATTACACATATAGTAGTGATATAATAACACTGTGACGTAGTCTCTAGCAAAAATAGTAGTGATGTAACAATACTGTGACGTAGTCTAATAATAACACGAGGGTGATAATCACCTGCAAAAACACGAGGGTGTTAATTGCACATATAGTAGTGACGTAATAACACTGTGACGTAGTCTATATATTGATAGGAGGTTCACTACTATTGATTCATGTGTGCAAATAACACCTTAGCAGGTGATTATTACCCTCGTGTTATAGCAGACTACGTCACAGTATTGATTGATAGGAGGACTTCCTGTGTGTATTTATACCTTCGTATTTTATCAGGCGTTATTAGGAGACTACCATTGCTTATATTATTGATTCATGTGTGCAATTATCACCCTTGTGATTAACACCCTCGTATTTGAACAGGTGTTATTAGGAGACAGACTACATCACAGTTTGTGCAAGGTGATTAACAGATAGCAAACTACGTCACAGTTGATAGGAGGACTTCCTGCTTCCTGTGTGTATTTACACCCTCGTGTTGAGATTTCCTGTATGTGATTAACACCCTTATGTTTGGAAGTAACGCGATTTGTATCGGCTTCGTCGTCGTCATCACTATTTTCATAACAATCAGGGTACGGTTCATCAGGTTCGGGTGGTGGATGTTTAGATAGTTTTCTTGGTATGGGTATAGGTGGTTCGTGTTTTCTTTTCAGATCATTTAAGCCAGCAAAAGAGGTAAAGTTTTCGCCAAAACACATAGCCATAACGACGTTCGTTTGTTGTGATACACGCTGTTCTTCTCTTACATTAAAGTTTTCAAATATACTTTTAATATTTATGTAGTGACTTATCATACTTAAGGGTCCGTGTGTTTAAAATAGATATTTAAGTGGACAGTTGAGTATACGTACAAAATTTCATGAACCACAAGTATACGTACGACGGGTGCATCACAAGCTCTCCTGAGCCCACCCAATGTGTATGCAACGCGGTCAGAACAAGTATGAACTTTTGTTGAAAGAGATATGTGTCATCAGGGTGGTACATGAAGACGGGGATCAACATAGATGACATGATTGTAGAAATGAAAAGAGCTTATGATAGTTTTCAGACAGATAACCAGAAACAAGTATGTGTTGAAGTAGAACAGATCGTTCCGTTTCTCACCAATGAGCAGATACAGAACATTCTCGCTCGAATCGTTCAAGTTGAATCTGAAACTAAAAATGAACTCGTCCAAAAAAACTATTCACAGAAGAGTTTGTTTCCTTATCTCAAAGTCTTAAGTCTGAATGACCGCTTGCAATTTAAGAACGATGTGCAAAAATGTTTCATGGATGAAGAACAGCAAATGACTCTGAACGACCTCATTGCGACATCCCGGAAGAACCTTAGCTTGATGCGATCCTGTCAGGTATTCAGATCCCTTATGAAAATGTTGAAAAATGAGTTCTACGAACACATCTACAAGGCATTCGCTTCTTCCTTGCGATGCAGAGACACCTTCCATTGTCTAGAACTCGACCTGCAGAGACAACAGAGAATTAACGAAACGGCTTTAGCTGTAAAGAAAAATCAACAGATGACGAACTATCAAGTATTGGAAGTCATGCAAACAACTACCCATGTGAATCCTCCTATTACATCAAACACAAACATACCAGTCAATACAACCGACATCAATGCAACTATGATCGGTTTCCATCCATTGACTATAGCCAAACATTTCAAGAATGTCGTCGTCCAGGAAAGTGATGATGATAAGCAACTAACGTACTACGATGGGCATGGTCTGGTCTCCACTCACGTTGACAGCATTCCCGATCCTTACGTCAATCTGACCGACACCGTCAGTATCGACCTGGCTGAAACCTTGATGTTAGAGACACCGTTCACCAGCAGTGTACTTCCAATTCGAAACAACGAAGACGGAGAGGATAGGGTTACAGTTCCTAGATACATCACTAACATGTGGACTTTCATCAAAGATGATATTCACATGCTCTTACAACCTCCGATGTTCGCTTACAGTGACTTTAATAGTTTTAAGGATTACAAGAACTATGATTTCAGACAGTCCCCAAGTGAAGGCGAAGGTGGTTACGCCGACGGCGTCATGAGGATGACTCTGCGTGGAAATGTGTTCAATGCACTCACTGAAAGACAACGCCATGAGTATGGTATCAAAGATGCAAGTAGTGTCATTTTAGGACAAGTCATAGTTACTATGTTGTTGAAAACTCTGGACGCTCTACCCTTGTGTTTTCCACCATCACCGTCATCAACCCCTAGTGGATTGAACATGCACGCCCGCGCTCTAGTCTTCACTATCCTAAGCTGTATGTGGTCGGGCACTTACAGCATGTTGGACACGGCACCTCTCATCATCTTTGGGGACTCTGTTAACATTAACAAGTTTGGAATAACTAATTTGAAAAATGCAGGATTGTTAGCGGCGAATCTTTGGAAGACTGGAATACCAGACTGGAACCTGGGTGTTCAAGCAACTTGTGAGGTCATGCAGAGAATGATTGACAATGTGGTTAACAAATCAGTAGAAGAATATGAATCAATTACAAACCAACAACAACCATCATCTCAAGATCTCAATCCTAAATTTGGGAAAAACTATAAACGAAGATGGCAAGCATTCGATGGCCTTACTCCTATGACTCACACCAAAGCTATCGTTGACAGTGATTTGTTACCTGAGGTGTATAATCTCTGTACTCCGATAGAACAACCTTCTTGATTAATGATCTTGACAAAAAGATCTAATTTTTCAAACGGATCATGAAAATCGATTTCTCCGGCTACTGTCGCTAAGACAGTTTTCTCTCTTTGCGTTGAATCGTTTTCTTCTGACAACGTTCGCTTCTTCATCATTTTGGGATCTCCGACATGTTTAAGAAATGTTTTTAAAATCGAATCTATTTCCTCTTTTTGTTTGGAAAGAATTTCTAAATCAGAAACGACTCGTTGAGAGAGAGAAGTGTCAACCACGGTATGATTCAAAGCCGCATGACACATACTATCGGTAGCCGTGTCATCTCTGTAGGAAGGAGTAGCAACAGTTAATAGGTTAGCTACTACCTCGATGAGGCCAGCAAAGTTAACTTTAAGTTCTGCGTCATCCTCCGGATCCATTTCAATTATTATCAAGATATCCAATAAAAGTTAATCCATTCTCTATTTTTTTAATTTACATATTACAATTAAAAAAAGAAACAACATTTCATGTAAAATTATTTCTATTTATGTTAAATAAAACGTACTTGGTTTTTTCAAATATGTTTGAAAAAGTCAAAGATAAACTATATTGTAGAACTATGAAGTAGAATCTGACGTTCCGCAGAACCAACTTAGCGAACTACATCAAATACGAAAACCAAGACACGTAAAGGTGTATAAAACCAACCAACGCACGCACGCACGCACACACGCACATACGCACGCACACACACAGGATGTGACGTAGCCACTGTTAAATACCATGCACCACTGGAGGAAACGAAGGAGTGGGCGGGGCATGGGAACAAACGTGTTTGCTACATGTGTATATCTCCCGCAGTTATTTAAAACAAGCGTTAGTGTGTGATGTGTCATTGACGGTGCAGGTCTGTGAGGTGGGAAGAAAGCAGCGGGTGGACCAGGTGGTGGTGGGGTTGACGAGGGAATATAGGCAGAAGGGTGGTTGTGATGCGGCTGGCGATATCTCATGTAGGGTTCGTGACGTTGTTCGTATTCGTACACATCCTCGTCACCGTAGAATTCTTCTCCTTCATAAGGGGCATGATGACCACCAACACGGTAAGAAGTGTTTGGGATAGCTTCTGTTGACCTGTAATGTGAATAACGATTATTACTGGATCCAGAGTCGTATCCACCCTCATAGTGATAAGGCTGACGGTTGACAGGAAGTGGAGAGAAGTGGTGGTGTTGTCGTTGATGATGATGTTGTGGTGGTCGATTACGAGGGCGGTGGTTGTTGATGGTGGTGATGATTTGGTTGTTCTCAGAGGACCCAGCTATGTCTTTTTTGCAAGTACTGCTGCCTACGTCACTGCTGTCGTCGTATCTGCTACCACCACCGTTGTTAACCGTTTGACGTATGTCACCAATCTTTTTTTCTTGGACAGGGGCAGCCGATGTCGCTGTTTGATGTTCAAGATCTGATCTTTTAAATTTTGAAACTATTTTCTCGTCAATAGGTCTTGTTCATTTCTTGTCAACAAAAGGTATTAATGTAGTTGCGTCATCGACGACAGTAGTTGTTGAAAACATGATAGTGTTTCAGATTGAAAGTTTAACTGAATTAAGTTGTGTCTAGCTTTCTGCACCGAACAATGACTGACGCCGTCCGTGCTTCCCATTTATACCAGGTGTTGTGTATACAAGGAGGAGGGAGGTGGGGGTGTACAAGTGATGTGTCATGTGTCATGTGGGCGGAGTAAATGAAAAAAATAACCAGAACTAACAACACGAATTAAGCGAGGCAGAGGGCGGGGTTGGGCGTGGATAACGGATAGGGGCGTAGCAACGTCAGTTAAGAGAGATGGACGGCACAAGCGAGTAGAATTGGTGCCCGTTAAGACTGAAAATATACATTCACATCATGAAAACAAACACTACATTCACACTAAGCAATTTTTTTCTCTTATAGTTGAGAATGTACGAGAGCGGGACGCTGAATGCTGGGTTGAGAGCGGAAGGGTGAATGTGTGTTTTAGACTCGCCACTAGCCCGATTCTGAGGCGAGCGGGACGCTGAATACTGGGTTGAGAGCGAAAGAGTGAATGTGTGTTTTAGACTGGCCAGTAGCCCAATTCTGAGGCGAGCGGGACGCTGAATGCTGGGTTGAGAGCGGAAGGGTGAATGTGTTTTAGACTCGCCAGTAGCCCGATTCTGAGGCGAGCGGGACGCTGAATGCTCAGTTAAGAGCGGAAGGGAGAATATGTGTTTTAGACTCTCCAGTAGCCCGATTCTGAGGCGAGCGGGACGCTGAATGCTGGGTTGAGAGCGAAAGAGTGAATGTGTGTTTTAGACTGGCCAGTAGCCCGATTCTGAGGCGAGCGGGACGCTGAACTCTGGGTTGATTTGATTTGATTTGATTAATCTATTACGCCGTGAGCGTCAAACAAGTATACAAAAGTTGTGGTATACAGTAATTATAGAGCGAAAGAGTGAATGTGTGTTTTAGACTGGCCATTAACCCGAGAGCGGGACGCTGACACTATACTAACTAAATTCAGAATCGGAAGCTTTGGAAGACAAAGACACACATTCACTTCAATCAAAGGTAGACGACATTCATTCAGTATGAACTAAATTCAGAATCGGAAGCTTCGGAAGACAAAGACACACATTCACCTCATATAAGGTTAGACGACATTCAGTACGATCTAAATTCAGAATCGGAAGCTTTGGAAGACAAAGACACACATTCACTTCAATCAAAGGTAGACGACATTCATTCAGTACGAACTAAATTCAGAATCGGAAGCTTCGGAAGACAAAGACACACATTCACCTCATATAAGGTTAGATGACATTCAGTACGAACTAAATTCAGAATCGGAAGCTTTGGAAGACAAAGACACACATTCACTTTAATCAAAGGTAGACGACATTCATTCAGTATGAACTAAATTCAGAATCTGAAGCTTCGGAAGACAAAGACACACATTCACCTCACATAAGGTTAGATGACATTCAGTATGAACTAAATTCAGAATCGGAAGCTTCGGAAGACAAAGACACATTCACCTCACTACTGCCCAGTAGCCCGATTCTGAGGCGAGTTGAAGAGCGAGACGCTAAATGCCATACCATGTGTTTAATCTCGCGCGGTAAATGCAAGGTTGAGAGCGGAAGGGTGAATATGTGCTTTATTCTCGCAAGTAACCCGATTCTGAGAGCGGGACGACGCTGAATGAGAGCGGAAGGAAGGGACTTGCTTGCTGCTTGACAACGCTAACGCGGCAGCGTGCGCTCCGTTTGTTGTTGCTACCACATGCTGGTGGTGACACACATGGCACATGCTGGTGGTGACACAATAGCATGGCAGCACCTGATTTTCCCCGTCCCCCATGACAAATGAAGATATCTTTCTCTTATCATATAGTCTTTTTTTATAATTCTCAGTATTCAAGCTGCTTAGTTACGACGACGACGTCTTGAAGGTAATAGAAACAATATCACGCAAACTTTCTTCAAACCTTTTTTTTTATTTCTTATCTTATACAGAATCGCTTTAAGTAATCCTAGTTAGTGACAATGTGTTCCATTTATTTCGGCAGCAAGACCGCGAACTCAAAATCAAGAATAGTTAATGTGCATCCTTGACCCTGTACAGATCCGGACCCCACTCTAATTCTGATTCGTCACATGCATATGTCGTGACCCACAAAAAATTATCATATCAAATCAAACCACATCCAAATTCAGACTCCTATTCCCAAAACTCCGTTTGTTGACATCAATCTTCATTTCATAACGGTTCAGAGTCGTATTACATCAGCACGTACAAATCCGGACCCCACTCTAACTCTGACTCGTCACATGTATATGTCGTGAACCACGTCCACATCAATCTTCATTTCATAACGGTTCAGAGTCGTAATACATCAGCACGTACAAATCCGGACCCCACTCTAACTCTGACTCGTCACATGTATATGTCGTGACCCACGTCCAAATTCAGACCCCTTCCATTTGTTGACATCAATCTTCATTTCATAACGGTTCAGAGTCGTAATACATCAGCACGTACAAATCCGGACCCCACTCTAACTCTGACTCGTCACATGTATATGTCGTGACCCACGTCCAAATTCAGACTCCTTCTCCTCAATAGATTCCATTTGTTGACAAAACTAACTTATCAGTCTTGATAATCAACTTCAAATATATGCAACCCATATATACCACCCACATCCAAATTCAGATCCCAGTTGAAATTTACACAATTTATACATCTGTCATAATCCCGTCCAAATCCGGACCCAACTTTACCTACATTTGTGTTGTGTAAGTGTGTGTGTGTGCGGGTGTGTGCGGGGTGGTGTACGAGAAGAGAGGGGATGGGGGTGGGGTGTTCGGCGGCGTTCGGCGGCGCGCGGCGCGCGCCTCCTCGAAGATGATGAACAAACTGACAGATGCCGCCTTTTGTTTACCATCCGTTTAAAAGAAGCGTGCAAGCTAATATTTAATTTAGTAGGTTCCCAACCCGTACCAGATATTATTGTGTGTACATGACCCAATTATAGCGTCTGTTGGTCTCTCCCAAAGTTGTGCGTGCGTGATTACAAATATTTAAGCTTACATTACATTCTCGCATATGCATTAGCAAGAGTGCATGCACTTATTGTTGATCAGTGATTGTGATTATTATTTTTCTTTTTAATTTTCAGACTTCAAAATGTGTGACGCAGCGAAAATTGTTTCCAGTCTTGGAACCGCATTTGCTTCTAAAAAACCGAAGAAGAAACCTCTGCGAAACATACTCGAAAAACAACTGGAGGAATACCAGCAGCAAATCTTATTATCAAGTGCCAAAAATATTTATGTTTTTCAAAAAAAACCCATATGTGACAGAGCCCTGTTCAAATATCTGTTGAATGTCACACCGATTTGCAAAGAGAAAAAAAATGCAGAGATGAAGAAATTGTTGACAAAGGCTATCCATAACAAGGCATACGCTGATACACCCAATGATCGCCTCTACTCCATGGGAGAATGCTACTACACATTGCTGAATTGCACAGACATGCAGTCGATGCAGGTTCCAAAGAAGGTCTTAAAACATCCATGAAATCAGCACTGAATATAGAATGGCAAAAATGCAAGTCCGCAACTGTCAACCAAGGTGATAGTATCATGAACTTCTGTCATAATGTGAATAACTTACTTAAAAGTTTTGATTTGCAAAATTGTGATTTTCGAAATCTGATCCTGAATACGTTCATACGCGAAGATTTCATCCCAGTTCACCGGTTTAATCAGACGATTTGTGAGATGACCTTTGAAACTCTGAAGTCTATTAATATCGATTTACAATTTTGTCAACTGCACGACATCCCAGACAACGTAAAGAACAAACGCCAAATGGCAGACATCGAAAGATCGAACACCTGCAGCAAATGTCAAATGTCATTGAGTGTTATCCGCGCCAAGGAGTGGCTGACCCGAAACATGGACGTCCCCAATCCTAAATTACGATCGCTCTTCATCCAACATGCCTTTACTGAAAATTGGAACCTAAATCAAGAGACTATCCATGCGGCTATGCAGAAAGGAGTCAATGTTGTCATTCAAGAAGTTTTTTGTTCCATCATCAATTTCATGAAATACATGTCCATGATAAGCGAGTCTTCCTCCATGCTCCTGAAAAGCCATGTCAGACAGTAAGAGGGAAAACCAACAACAACAATTATTCTCCAAAGTGTTACATGAAGCGTTGTTACACTCGTACAATCTGGACATGCCGTCAATGATTCAAAACCACCCCAAAGAAAGATCGAAGTAGTGGAAATATCAATTCCAGTACAGACCACTTCTAGAAAACGCTCCAAATTTTCGATGTCAGAAATTCGGTCCTCCCTATGGTGATCACAGTACCTGCCAAAATTTGATATCTAAAGATGGAGCAACAGCCTTAGGTGAAACACTTCGCAAGCAATTCGAAGATACTCACGGATCAAACACATTCACCAAAAAGGGTGACCGAAAGAGTAACACCTATCCCAACTTCACCAAAATGTATGAGAACACAGACGCCCAGTTGAACGCGCTACGGCACGCGATCATAGCCCAATATCGTTCATGGATGTCGGTAACATCTACTCCCTTGCGAATCACCTGTATGGTTCCATCATGTCAGTGGATCAGCTCTTCATCAATCATCAGTTTGATAAAGATATCATTGATGTCGACTCGAAAACCATGACCGGTGGTATAATCACCAAGGCGCTGGATGACAGTGGTAAAACCCAGTCCAACCTGTTTACCAATGCTACACCTTTTGAAATGTTTGTCCTGAACACCATCATGAACAACATAATACTAGTGGTTCCTCATGTTTACTACGCATTGCTGTGAAAAACAAGTGCGCTGAAGCGACTCAACCATCACATGAGGTAGTGAGTAGCAACAACAAGAAAAACATATTGGGCAAGCACGAAACAGCGTTAAAAGATCTCAACAAAGAAATCCCCCTTGCTTTCTCTTTATTACAAGAAATGACAGGATAGTTTTGGAACAACGTCTTTACGTTTCTCAACAGTCACTTCACCCACAACGATTACAAGATCAAGTTGCATCATCTCAACCAAATGATCAGAAATGGAAACCATAAACTACATCTAGACGACTTCGTTCTCATGGGTATCGACATCACCTATTTGCTCTCCTGATTCATTTACATTCACCTGTGCATCAGTAACATGGTGACATCACACCATGAACCTGCACTTCCTACATCTGCTACGAACAAATGTATGTGTTCGTGCGCGAAATCGGTCTCGATAGGAGTGAGTTTCTGCAAGAGTTCTTCTTGCTGAACAAGGACGATGCCGCAGAACGGTGCTTAGAATGGGGCCTCTACCGTCTCGGATTTTGTCGCCTTCTCGTGAGCTTCCACCCATCTTTGAATTAGATGTCAACAAACACCTCTACGGAGTCGATGCAAGCCAAATGACTATCAACAGCATTCCAAAAACGTTGTCAAATCTGAACGCAGAAAAAGAAGAAAACACCCGCTGATGTTCATGATAACACTAGTGATGATAATTATGATAAAATAACCTATGTTCCTACAGTGATTAAAGTAGTCACACGTCCCGAAAAACCCATTCTGTGTGTACTGAATGATGATGATGATGTCTTTGATAAAGACATAGTAATCGGAACGATCGAATCCCAATCACAGCATGACAGGAGTTACAATTCTTCAGATGATGATGATCTGCCTATCAGAAGGATTCAAGATTCAGATCTGCGTGAATTGATCAAACCCAAAATTTCATGGCGTAAATTCATAGAAAGATCCAATTCCGAAAAACGAAGTTGCAGCGATTCTTCTTCATCAAAGAGTAAGAGGATCAAAAAAGATTTGAGTGTAAGTCGTCACCGCTCAACTCACATATGTTCTTGTGTTAAAAGGAGCGGTGTGCACATCCCAGTACAGCAGTGACGACGGCCAGAGATTCTGGTGAGAAAAAGGAACGTGTGCATCCCAGTTCAGCAGCAACAGAGGCGACGACATCCAGGGGTTCTGGTGAAAAACAGGAGCGTGTGCATCCCACTTCAGCAGCAGAGGAGGAGGCGAAGACGTCTACATTGCAAGCTGAAGCATCTACATCCAGTACACCAACGCAGCAAGAGTCAGAATTTTTGAAAAATAAAGCCAAAGAATACGTCATGATGCGAGAAGCAATGATGGCGACGACGGTACCCTCCTCCGTTGATATGAGTGCACAGACATCTGAAATCAAAAAACCACACAAGAAAAGAATCATTAAAGAGATGATGATGATGACAACAGACCAAAAAGAAGAGTACATCAACACCACTAAGAAAACTCGAGAAGAGGACGATTACCTACCGGACCTCAATAAAATAATATTTAAACCAACTGAAGAAGATCACACTCGAAAATACAAGAAGAAAAAGAAAAAAGATGGAGACCGAGAAAACGGAGAGAGTGTCAAGGGAGAAAAAAAAAGACGAAAAGAAGTAAATGGATATCAACGAGAGCGATCCCAGTCACAAGAGCGAGAGCAACGAGAGCGACCCAAGTCACAAGAGCGAGAGCAACGAGAGCGACCCAAGTCACAAGAGCGAGAGCAACGAGAGCGACCCAAGTCACAAGAGCGAGAGCAACGAGAGCGACCCAAGTCACAAGAGCGAGAGCAACGAGAGCGACCCAAGTCACAAGAGCGAGAGCAACGAGAGCGACCCAAGTCACAAGAGCGAGAGCAACGAGAGCGACCCAAGTCACAAGAGCGAGAGCAACGAGCGACCCAAGTCACAAGAGCGAGAGCAACGAGAGCGACCCAAGTCACAAGAGCGAGAGCAACGAGAGCGACCCAAGTCACAAGAGCGAGAGCAACGAGAGCGACCCAAGTCACAAGAGCGAGAGCAACGAGAGCGACCCAAGTCACAAGAGCGAGAGCAACGAGAGCGACCCAAGTCACAAGAGCGAGAGCAACGAGAGCGACCCAAGTCACAAGAGCGAGAGCAACGAGAGCGACCCAAGTCACAAGAGAGAGAGCAACGAGAGCGACCCAAGTCACAAAAGCGAGAGCAACGAGAGCGATCATCATCGACACAAGAGCCAAAGCGAAAGACACAAGAGCGAGATCAAGAGCGTCAAAAGTTAGAAGAACAAGCACAACAAGAGCGTCGAAAGTTAGAGAAACAAGCACAACAAGAGAGACAAAAAAGACAAAAGCTAGAGCGACAAAAGTTAGAGGAACAAGAGCAACAAAAGTTAGAGGAACAAGCACAACAAGAGAGACAAAAGAGACAAGAGTTAGAGCGTCAAAAGTTAGAGGAACAAGCACAACAAGAGAGACAAAAGAGACAAGAGTTAGAGCGTCAAAAATTAGAGGAACAAGAGCGTCAAAAGTTAGAGGAACAAAAGCGTCAAAAGTTAGAGGAACAAGCACAACAAAAAAAAAAGTTAGAGGAACTAGAGCAACAAAAGAAACGAGATGAACTAGAGCAACAAAAAAAAAGTTAGATGAACTAGAGCAACAAAAGAAACGAGATGAACTAGAGCAACAAAAGAAACGAGATGAACTAGAGCAACAAAAGAAACGAGATGAACTAGAGCAACAAAAGAAACGAGATGAACTAGAGCAACAAAAGAAACGAGATGAACTAGAGCAACAAAAGAGACGAGAGTTAGAGCAACAAAAGAAACAAGATGAACTAGAGCAACAAAAGAAACAAGATGAACTAGAGCAACAAAAGAGACGAGATGAACTAGAGCAACAAAAGAGACGAGAGCAGCAAAAGAGACAAGATGAAGAAGAACGCCAAAATGAACAACGAAAAGAGCAAGAACAAGCTGTTAAAAATCTACAGTTAATAAACAGCCAACACAATGATTTTGAAACTATTGAAACACCACCACAACCACATTTCTTCAAAAGATCATCATTACAGCAGAATGAAATATATTCTGTTTGTTTCAACACACCGGGACCGGGTACTCCAATTGGCATCATACCCAGACAGTCATCACCCGTTTACGACGCTTACGATTGTGAATTGAACACACCTATGCCAGTCGAGAATCATACTCCAAAAACTATCTCATTCAGAAATGATGAAGTGATGGAGGAAGAAGACCAACAACTTTTCTCTCATCATTCACTCTCACCCATAGCAGCGTCTGTTGTTCCACCCTCATCGACATATAATACTAAACCTAACATCGACCCATTAGCGGCAGCGCAAGAATTAATATTCGGTTCACCGAACACAGCAGTGGCGCAAAACTTTATTGTAGATTCACCGAACACAAATGACAACAACATCATTCACCAGCAGCCATCGCCTTCCTCTGCAGCATCCAGCAGCGGCGGCGTTGGCGGAAATTGTAGTGGTTGTAGTACGTCTCAACCCATCCAATCCGTGCAGGTTTCTCCTTACAATTCATCAGATGCCTCTTCATCATCTTACACTAGATTTAGTGGTGGTGGATCATCCCCTTCTTACACACAATTGACCAATATGTCAAACCAGGTTTATTATATTCCATTTCAACAACAAATAGGATTTATTCATCAACAATCTGTTTCTTCTCATCCTCCTCCTCTTCAACAAAACTCACCAAGTTCTTATTCAACTTTAAATAATACACAACAGCAGTATCATTCCCCTTTTATTGCTATTGCTCATCAACAACAGTCCCATTCACCTTTTTCTACTACTGCTGCTGCTCAACAACAACAATCTCATTCACCTTTCAACACTCAACAACAATCACCTTATACCCAACCATCTCCTCCTTACACACACACACCCCCAACCATACTGATGCAGCAGCAGATGTCTCCTCCTACCCACAACAACATGAACATGACACACTCCCACCACTTCCCTACTGCCACCACTACTGCTGCTGCGTCATCAACGACGTCCCCACCGGTGATGCTGATTGCTACTGAACCACCCCCACCCTCATTCGCACCACCTTACCCTACTGAACCTTACATACAACAGCAGCAGCAGCAGCACAATGAGCAAGTGTCTGAGATTGATATGTTAATAAAAAAATTCTTGTAAACCCAATATCATATATTTTGCATCCATGTACATCAATAACCTATGTCTGCCAAAGACATTTCAATATGTACAAATTATCCATGTATATCAATAACCTAAGTCTGCCAAAGGCATTTCAATATGTACAAATTATAATCAAAAGGACCTTTGTATCTATGTATATCAATAACCTAAGTCTGCCAAAGGCATTTCAATATGTACAAATTATAATCAAAAGGACCAAGTCTATTTTTGACACATATCAAAAGGTCCTTCATTTGTCTTAGGTTTAAGCAATGTACAACTATGTTATTAGATAAGAGAGAGAAAGAGTGAGTTTGATGATGAGCTTCCAGTTTACCTTGCTTAGGTGGACATGTTTTCTATTAGAAAACATGAGTACAAATATAACCACCGAATTTTTAGGTTTTAGATTTATTAAGATGAAGATACCTAATAAAATGGGCATTTACTACTTTCCACCTTGGATGAAACTCATCAAGAGTGTACAAAGTGAACCCCCATCCCTATTTTATAGAATAATAAAATCATTGATTTAATTTTTTGTATATATACCCAATATTCCTTCCTTTTTTATTATCCTTGTATCCCGTTATCACAATTACATCCAAATAAAACTTCATTTATTCCGTTCTTACCTAACACAGGAAGTACCCTATTGGATGGAAATATGTCACAATGGAACACATTCGAAGAAATGATAAAACTTTTATTAATGAAACTAAAAATATGATTTCTAGTGCTGACAGAAAAATATAATTTTAAGGAGGCAGGTAAATTAACAACTGAAAAACAGATCGTCCTCGAATCGATGTTCGATCCTAACACAAAATCGGCTTTCTTGAGTATGTGCATTGAAGGCACCGCTGAGACACGTGGACTCATGATGGCTGAACACATTTCGAGATTGGTGAACTACTCTTCCAATGATATCAACGAACAGAATTTCTGGTCAATGTGTGTTAACGAGGAGGAAGAAGACAGGATTGGTCCACCACCGAAGAAGCGACAACAAGTTGACGTAGTAACGTCGGCCTTAATGGCACCTGTGTGTTACTGTGTGGACGACGAGAACGCCGTCTCGCTGGAGATCTTCTACGCTCTTGCACTCGATCTCTCCAAAAATCTTAACAACAAAAGTAAAGTAGATAAACATGTTGCTAAAGCAGTTCAAAAATGTTACAGAGAAGTAGTTGATAAAAAAACAGGGCTACCTAGACTTCACAGTCTGTATTTTCTGAGATCCATGATGAACTTCATGGGTTTCATCAACAATATGTGCACTGGCGACGGAGAAATGGCTCATCACCTGGTCCAAACCATAACATCTATTGGGTTAAACATGACTCCAAAACTGTCGTTGTTTTAGTTGGTTTAGGAAACAACTTAAAATCATCTGTTGTCAACATCGCCAAACATACTTGGTGGGATTCCTACACCGACATGGGTGCAGAAGCGCTGGTTGGAAAGGGTGATTGTTCTTCATCTGATGCTAAATTGGCTTATGTGGCTGGCAAGAAACAAATATTCGTCATCGAAGAGGTCGGGTATCAGGGATCGTACAATCATAACAATGCTAAACAAACAGTCAAAGCTACAGTTGATGGTGCAGGGGTAACTGCTGATGCCAATAGGATGGTAGCCTATCGGTTGTGGTCGCGAGTGTCTCAGCGAGTAATTGGTAATAACCACGACAACACCAATCTTAATAATAACAACAATAACAACAATGATGATGATGACGACGACGACGATGATGATGAGGAATTAACGTTACCACAACCACATCATGAGTTTCCTGATATTATAAGTGGCATGTCTCAAGTAGTCATGTGGTGGAATTTAAATTTAGGTTCCGTCATTTTTAAGATGTCTAAAGAAAAGAGTTTAAACAGTATAATCTCCATGGGAGAAATACCGTATAGTATACATTCTCCTGAACTGTTGGATACATCAAAATGGTTTCAAGACACTGATCCTTTACTTCGCAATTCAAAGATCATAGAAGATCATTTTGCAATGCAAGTAGATGAAGAGCAGTGGCCTAGTTTATCTTCATCGGAAAGAGTAGGACGTTACCTTAACATCATTCGCAAAGATACTTCAAATCAACTAAGACCTTTTGCAGACTGTGTCAAACACTTCAAGCGTTTATTAATCTTATTCGCAGCCAAAGCAGCAGATGATAATGATGTACAATAATGAGGCATTGGATGTCATCACGACTTTAGTCAATGACCGACGCAAGAATGATAGGATACACCAACGCCAATTTTCAAAAGAAGAGGTAATGAAATATTTACAACTTGATACTTTGAAATACAATCAGCTAATCAAATTGAATTCAATTCTCAAGTTGGAGAATCGTTATTATGGTGCGTGTGGTCAAACTAAGAATGAACAAAAGGAAAAAGAAGAAGACTGCTGTTATTGTTGCGACTGCCAAAGCCACGCGACGGCGACCAAAAATTTATCATCCAGTCCAATCCAATACCCGCCACCGCCGCATTATGATGATGATGCATCCAACAGGTACATGCAAAGTCTAGTGGAAGCCCGTTACATTGATTTCCTGAATCGCCAAGCTTGTATCCCTCCGATCGCAAGAGCGGCGGCGGCAACGTCGGCGTCACGGAAGCGCAAGCGTGTTCGGTGCTCATTCATACGTACCTCCACACCGAAGATGGAATCACCTGTTGGTCGTATTTAACATCGATGTAATTGCCAAAAAAAAAAAATGTAGATTTCCAGAAATTTAAATACTTCCCTTTGTATTACACACTTTGTTCCGAAAGTTAGAATTGAAATCCGAAGTGGTCAGCAGTCATGTCAAACCGTCAAAGAGACAAGACACAGCGATATTTGGTGCGTTGTAAGTTACAATCTATACAGTCATCACCTCTCAGACAACGCGATGCGTTACGCTAGTGAGGTTCTGGGACTGTCGGTTATACAGCATACAGTTGAATGATCACCCTATCGAAGATAAAGATATAATGCGTCTGTTACAGACTTGGACTGTATCTTCCAAAATTGTATATTCCACTAGACCGAACAACAACAATGAAGAAGAAGAACGTCTGGCTTCGAGAGACAGAGACACAATATGTTCTTTGGGAGTGTGGGCCTTACGCAACGCTGTGCGTGTCCGTCCCAACGTAATGGACGATTCGTTTCTACCCTCCTTTCCAGTTCCGTTGAATCTAATATTGAAACAAGATGAGAGATATAGTAGTGATAGTTTTGTCAACACTATCGAAAAATATGCCGAAGAAATGAGCGCTGTTAAAAGTAAATTGAAAGGTTCATTGAAATCAGAACCGCTAGTAGCTTCCGATAGTCAACCCGTTTCCGTGGCCACAAAGGATATAACTGCAACCCTTGACACTGTCAATCCACTAGGTGGTGATCCCACATATTTAATACTTCTCAGTAAATCTTACCTAAGTGATTTAAATAAACAATCGTATACAAATTTGTCGTATTTTCAGTTGACGTCATACGACAAAATTTAAAGACGTCCGTCAGTTACATCGTCTGAAACTGTGAACGGTTCATGTTAAAATCACGCGCTGAACATCTGAGAAATATAACCAATCATGGATTTTATGAATATGAATACTGTAACTATGTTGGTACTCGCATTGCTAGTAATTGTTGTTGCGGTCATGTTGGTGTCCGGCATGGCAACGAGGCAGACATACATCAAGAAAGCACACATTGATACTTCACCCATCGGGGTTCCCGTGTCCGTCTCCTTCAATGCTAAGGCACCAGTTGTCGTCAAGGATGTATTTGCTTCTCCATTGGGTGAAATCGCCATCCTGTCAACAGATGCTGAAGTCGAAGCTAATAAATCAGATGTTGTATTCCAATTTGTGCCTGTGACACCCGTATATGCTGACACTCTACCTCAAGAATTGTGCATGGTCAAGATTTACAACAGAACCAAACACGATCTTCACTTTTCAGGTGGATACACTGACTTGAACGTCAGCACTGTTGGAATAAATTCAGTTATATCCCCAGCCAATAGTTTGGACAATAACTCATCATTGTCTTCCACTGTCGTCGTCGCTGGAGAGTCAAAAGTAACTTACTTTGCTAGAATTAAGAACGAAACTTTGATCAGCAAACATATTATCGTAATGAACCATTTGTACGTCACTCGTCACATTCATTAACTGTAAAAGAAAATAAAGAAATATGGATTTAATCTTTCATCTATTTTATTGGTGTGCCTTCAGGATGAGAAAGTAAAGTAGTCACATTTTTTTTTTAAGTTATTCTTTTTTAAAATTTTATTGTCAACATACCTAATATAAATTTCTCTGTGTAGATCCGAACCCCACTCTAAAGATACCTAATGTACATTCCCCTATGTAGATCTGGACCTACCTAATGTACATTACCCTATGTAGATCCGGACCCCACCCCATTCTGAAGTTAATGATCAGGTTGATACCATAGATTTATATCATTGGAAGAGTAGTTCACCAATCTCGAAATGTGTTCAGCCATCATGAGTCCACGTGTCTCAGCGGTGCCTTCAATGCACATACTCAAGAAAGCCGATTTTGTGTTAGGATCGAACATCGATTCGAGGACGATCTGTTTTTCAGTTTGAATCTTACACCTGACATACATGTCTGATTTAAGATTGATATTTTCTAATCTGCCACCCAACAGAAAATTACCGTCGATAAGAAAAATCTGTTGTTATCGACGCTTATACACGATGTTTTGGAATTCACCATTTTAAAAACACTTAACAGATTATTGGAAGAACGATGGTTGTTAAGCTGCCTGTGGAAGCGTGCACTCATGAACTTGGACAGACAGGCAACGCCGGTGTTGGTACATGACAATCGTAGATGATGGGCTCGCATGAGGAACCATTTCATAGAGACGACCGGGTTAGCCAGGTACGGCACGACATTGGAGACATTCTTGCTCTCTCTTTCTTTTTCGGTGAACACATGCAAGTAGGAATAAGGCGATTTCTTTTGTTCTACTTGTTGTTGTTTTTCCATCTTAGAAGCAAACACAATCGATGTCCAATCGGTCAACAGAATATTATACGGAAGATTATCTTTCAGTACATTCAAACAATACTTGAGAGTGACAAGATAAGATTGGTTTTTACATTCTGTGAATTCGTCGTCATAGATAACGTAACCTCTTCCCAGACCCATGTGGTATCTCAGAGAATATTCATTGACTTTTTTCGAAAAGGCGGTGGTGACGGTCCCGTCGTCGTCACCGTTCCTTCATCAGATGAGGAGGAAGAGGAGGAGGTCCGTTGCACATGTTGCATGTTCATGAGGATATGACGGGCATTGTAATTGTCGTTGACGGGAGAGTAAGCGGAGGTGAGAGTGCCGTATACGGAATGGAGAATGGTAGTACAGTGGTTGTGATCATTGAGAGATGCTTCTCTAGCGTTCTTCATAGTGTTCTCGCTACCTTTATTGTTGGATACAACGTGAATAGAATCACCACTAGTTTTCATGACTAAATCATTATCATATAATCTTATTGATCTTTCACAACCTTCATCGGAAACCACACTGTCGAAAACACCATACTTTAATGCATGTATCAGTTCATCATAACACGTGTTGATTGAATCCAATTCTAACACTTCTTCTCGGCCGGTATAGTCTGTGTCCACAGTCACACACCCATCATCCGTTTGGTAATCGCTGAGGTCCATGCTTGTACCGGGTGTGAAGCTAAACGTTGCTCCGTTGGTGAACTTACTTGTCGTGAAAGACCCAGTCTCATCATATTCACTGGTCAGAAACTCTCGACTCAGAATTGCCTTGTCGACCAGCTCAGGGTTGACAACGCTCAACACGTTAAGATTTTCTAAGCCGCCGCCGCCGCCACCACCTTGTTGATGGTGGTGTTTGGCAATGTCAATATGCATGTTCCGGAGATGAATGAGAGGTACCGTATTGCGGAGACACTCTGAAATCATTTTCTCAGAAACAAATTTAGTCTTCCGAAGCTTCAGATTCTGTTCACACTCCAATTAAGAATTGGATGCATCATAACTCAAAAACACACATTCGCCTTAAGGGATCAAAGTGAATGTGTGTTTTAGTCTTCCGAAGCTTCAGATTCTGTTCACACTACAATTAAGAATTGGATGCATCATAACTCAAAAACACACATTCGCCTTAAGGGATCGTAGTGAATGTGTGTTTTAGTCTTCCAGAGCCTCAGATTTTGTTAACACTCCAATTAAGAATTGGATGCATCATAACTCAAAAACACACATTCGCCTTAAGGGATCGAAGTGAATGTGTGTTTTAGTCTTCCGGAGCTTCAGATTCTGTTAACACTCCAATTAAGAATTGGATGCATCATAACTGAAAAACACACATTCGCCTTAAGGGATCGAAGTGAATGTGTGTTTTAGTCTTCCGGAGCTTCAAATTCTGTTCACACTTCAATTAAGAATTGGATGCATCATAACTGAAAAACACACATTCGCCTTAAGGGATCGAAGTGAATGTGTGTTTTAGTCTTCCGGAGCTTCAGATTCTGTTAACACTCCAATTAAGAATTGGATGCATCATAACTGAAAAACACACATTCGCCTTAAGGGATCGAAGTGAATGTGTGTTTTAGTCTTCCGGAGCTTCAGATTCTGTTAACACTCCAATTGGAAGATTTGATTTGATAAATTTAATACACCCATGGGAAGCCGAACGCAGAGAAAGACAATAAGAAAAGTCAAAGACACATTCATCTCGATAGAGTTTATTCTCAGTTACGTTATTACATCTGGATCTGTATCAAATTATCATCAACTACATCAACTACAAAGTCATTATAGAGTTTGTATTATGTTACAGTTGAATGTAGTCTAACCTTGATTGAGTTGAATGTATGTCTTTGTCTTGCGAAGCTTCCGACTCTGAAATCAGTTATCGTCAAATATCTCGAGGTCTCCGTCCGATTCTGATCTAGCGAATTTTGCTACCGCGTTTCGCTACTTGTCAATTCACCGTTGCCAGCAACGAGTAAAGTCAGCCGAGACCCTGTGAGCCACTGCAGCTCGCTAGCAGCTCACCCCCCACCGTGTTGAACCCCACCGCCCAACACCCGAGCCGAGAAACTCTCGGCTAACTGGCCGGGAGTGACCCGATGAGGTGTTCCCCCCCCTAAAAACGCTGAATGCTCAGTTGAGAGCGGAAGGGTGAATGTGTGTTTTAGACTCTCCAGTAGCCCGATTCTGAGGCGAGCGGGACGCTGAATGCTGGGTTGAGAGCGTAAGGGTGAATGTGTGTTTTAGACTCGCCAGTAGCCCGATTCTGAGGCGAGCGGGACGCTGAATGCTGGGTTGAGAGCGGAAGGGTGAATGTGTGTTTTAGACTCGCCAGTAGCCCGATTCTGAGGCGAGCGGGACGCTGAATGCTGGGTTGAGAGCGAAAGAGTGAATGTGTGTTTGCGACTGGCCAGGAGCCCGCTTCTGAGGCGAGCGGGACGCTTGCTCAATATTGTGACTACGTCACAATATTGTTACGTCACTACTATATGTGTAATTAACACCCTCGTGTTTCTTGCAGGTGATTATCACCCTCGTGTTATTATTAGACTACGTCACAGTGTTATTATGTCACTACTATATGTGCAATTAACACCCTCGTGTTATTACTAGACTATGTCACAGTATTGTTACATCACTACTATTTTTGCAGATAATTTAGAGACTACGTCACAGTATACTTCATTACTATATGTGCAATTAACACCCTCGTGATTTTGCAAGTGATTATCACCCTCATGATATTACTAGACTACGTCACAGTATTGTTACATCACTACTATTTTTGCAGATTCTAGAGACTCAGTCCCAATATTCTTACGACACTCTTATATGTGCAAGTAACACCCTCGTGATTTTGCAGGTGATTATCACCCTCATGATATTACTAGACTACGTCACAGTATTGTTACATCACTACTATTTTTGCAGAATCTAGAGACTACGTCACAATATTGTTACGTCACTATTATATGTGCAATTAACACCCTCGTGATTTTGCGGAAGAACAATGTATTTACAATCAACAGCAGCAACGTCAAAAACAAGCACAGGCAAGTCGTCAGTATCCTCATTATGACGCTTGGTATTCGCCTTCTTATTACCAGGAACTGCAACCAATTTGCGGGTGATGAGGACACTCGTCTTAACACGCCATAGCTGATTTTCAGTCGTCTCCTCTTCAACGAAGGGAACAAGCTCATTACCGATTGGAATCGACTCCTCCTCCTTCACTGGAACCAACTCCTCCTCTGGAACTGGAACCGACTCCTCCTCTGGAACTGGAACCATCTCCTCCTCTGGATCTGGAACCGACTCCTCCTCTGGAACATCCTCCTCCTCCTCCTCCTCTTCACCAGGTGCGTAGACTGGAATGTCCACCTCATTATTATCCTCCTCCTCCTCCTCCTCCTTCTCGTTGTTGTTGTCGTATTCTTCGTCATCCTGTTCCTCCTCTTCTTCTTCGTTATCGTCATCCTCCTCCTCTTCGTTATCGTCCTCGTCGTCGTCATCGTCATCCTCCTCCTCCTCCTCCTCCTCGTTGACTACGTCATCGTCTTCAACCGGACTGTTCAAGGGGTACCCATCCTCATCGACATTTTCACTGATAACGACTGGATCATACCTGTTATCGATGAACTTGAAGACACCAGGTGAAACCTCTTCTTTGAATGCAGCTGCTTTGTTATTGATGACGTGTGAATCCATGATGTTCATGTCATCGTCCAACAGTGCGAATTCCCTGATGACGAACGGATGGTGTTGTCTGAAGATCAATGTGGTCCTGCCATGTTGCAATTCGCGGTGGGTGAAGGGCTTTGAGCACACCACACAATCATACTTGTGATAGTAGTACATGAGATTACGTGCCATAGTGTAAGCCCACAAACACAGTAAGTCAGACGTGCACATTGGAATCATGAACGAGTTAAGCAAAGACTCATACGATAAAAGACATCTTTACATAGCGTCCAAACCTTTAGCGATTAAAGAAATAAACCAAAAGAGTGTTCATTCGATCACATACGATTATTTACTGGCCGCGAATGGAACAAGTCCCATTTGCACGTAGCGGCGAATGTATTGTGCAAATTCCTTAAAAACGATTCCATTGAAATCTTTTTAAACTCGAGTCTCATGCAACGCGGGTTATTCGTGTCGTTCGTGTTGAACAACTTTCTCTTTAGATGTATCTCGAAAGACAACAAGACTTCATCTTTAAGTGAAACAGATAAAAAAAAATGTTTAACCTGATCGACTTCTGTGTTGAAATTAAAAAGGCTTTCAATCTAATGGGGTACAACAAGGCTAAACGACTATACGGAACTGAGAAACCTGATGAATTGAGTCAACAGGCGGACTGGGCCATCGCACAAACTGTCATCGGTGCTTACAAACAATTGAGGACCGCCTCTCTTGAAAAGAAATACTATTCCAAAACAGCATCGTATCCAAAAACGAAGCCAAATTTAATAGAGATTCTCAACGGGGTTAGTGTCATGAACAAGGCTTTCCAAACTACATCGTGTGAGAAAGCTGACTCTTAAATTTGTCAGACGATAAGATAAGAGCGTACGTCTTGAAAGAAGTAATGAGTCACGACAAATTGAAGCGTGTCAATGGTGACACTAGCACTGCCTTGCGGTTCGCAGGTTTAGTTATCGCTTACAAGAAGTTCCTTTGGGATGTGAAGCGACCATCGCAGCGTTCTTCCCCACCACCATTACCTACCGAAAGAGAGTGTTTGATTTTAACGGACACGATCATGCGCTCCTCGTCGTCATTGGCTAACGATCCAAGTAAACCCTTTGTTGATTTTATAGCCGGTAAAAACAATAACAGTGAATACAACGACAAAACCAACAACGATATACTGACTAGTATTCTTAGAGGTGTTAAGTCAATTCACGTATTCGTTCGCAACTTTATCGTCAATGCCGTTCAGAGTATTCTGGATATATTTCACTCTCGCTTCTGGGTGTCTCCCACGTACGATTACTCTCGTAACATACCTGTGGTATTAGGTGTCGATATTTTACTGCATAAATCTTTGGCTATGTTTGTTAAACAAATCAAATCGTTGAGTGGATTTGACGTAGTCTAACAATAACACGAGGGTGATAATCACCTGTAAAAAAACACGAGGGTGATAATTGCACATGTAGTAGTGACGTAACAATACTGTGACGTAGTCTAGCAATAACACGAGGGTGATAATCACCTGTAACAATACTGTGACGTAGTCACGAGGGTGATATTCACCTTCAAAAATAGTAGTGACGTAACAATACTGTGACGTAGTCTAACAATAACACGAGGGTGATAATCACCTGTAAAAAAACACGAGGGTGATAATTGCACATGTATTAGTGACGTAACAATACTGTGACATAGTCTCTAACAATAACGAGGGTGATAATCACCTGTAACAATACTGTGACGTAGTCACGAGGGTGATATTCACCTGCAAAAATAGTAGTGACGTAACAATACTGTGACGTAGTCTAACAATAACACGAGGGTGATAATCACCGGTAAAAACACGAGGGTGATAATTGCACATGTAGTAGTGACGTAACAATACTGTGACGTAGTCTATAACAATAACGAGAGTGATAATCACCTGCAAAAATAGTAGTGACGTAACAATACTGTGACGTAGTCACAAGGGTGATAATCACCTGCAAAAACACGAGGGTATAAATTGCACTAACAATCAATACTGTGACGTATTCTCTAACACGAGGGTGATAATCCCACACATGTAGTGACGTAAGCAATACCTCATATCGATACATACTGTGACGTAGTCGTAGTTTGGCATATCACGCACTTGTTAATGACGTAAGCGTGGTTATCCAATTTTGGCATGTAATAAAGGTATGCCAAATCAAGCTAAATTTGGACATTGTTGGATTCGGCACGATTGATTGAGATGACGTAAATCGTAAGGAGTGTTATGCTCATGCTAAAAAATGGCAGGAAGCATTGCGTGATTTTTAGTCTTGTTGTTATTTTTCCGATCAATTGATAATAAGGGATGGTTGTTAACACATGCCAAATTTGGATATTGTTGTTGACAAGGTTAATAATGACACCAATGACGTAAGCAATAGCGCTGATTGCACATAACACTTACCTCGAAGTCCGCATGACCTTTGGTGACGTAAGCTGCCAGGGGAGTTGACCACACTTACTTACAAGTCCGCATGACCTTTGGTGTTCATCAAAGGAAACTTAGTGGCGTCTGAATGGACGTCAATGAAACAAACATGTTTAGCACCAAAGTTTAACACTTTGTTACGTCACACTTGAGCTACTGTGAGCTTACGAAACGATCATGAATGCCGACGATTCGCGTTCAACCGAAAACTTTATTAATTGTAGCGAATTCCTCTCTAGTAACGACACAGCTTCTAAAATCAATTTGAAAGAAACTCAAAATGAAAACATAAGGTTTTCGCGTTGGAATGATGAAGCAGATCTCACTGTTGATGAGAGGGTAACATTTCTAATGTCTCTGGAAGCCACTAACAGAGAGACTTTTACTTTTACCAGAGTGTTAATGTCTTGTATTGTGTTCAGGTTGTGCATTGAAAATTGTGAAATTTATGCACTCAATGGGACGAATGGAGACGACGCCAAGAGACTACTCCCGTTCATCACGAGTCTCTACATTGTCAGTCGGTCTTGGAAATCTTCAGCAGTATTACCCACATCCAATTCCTATTTCTCAAGATGTGAGAGGGAAGGACGTTTCTTTGATATTGAAGAAGACACTACCTTTTTCTACACTTACACAGCTTACATGCTGGGGATGTTGGGTACTAACGATGAATTTTATGAAAACATCATGTCCACCATAACAGAAGGATTTGATTTCAATGGTTTCGACACAAGGAATTGGAACGAGTTTATCGAAAAACACTTCATCTCCTTTCTATTGGGTCGAACAGCTTTCCTCGCTTCTAGACCTGCTGCTTTCATCAAACGATTATTGCCAGAAGATAAGAGCGATTGTATCCAACGTCTATGTAACATTGTCTTCATGAAGTCTATCAACTCGGATTCCATCACTATTGACGATTTGATTTCAAGTTGTGTTGACCATCCCAATGATCTACCTCGCGTAGGGTTAACGGATTACGCTCAGAGAAGTGCCTTCGGGCGAAGTGTCGTCAAAGAAGCTTGTGTATACCCCTATGTAGATCCGGACCCCACTCTGTCGATACCTTGTGTATACCCCTATGTAGATCCGGACCCCACTCTGTCGATACCTTGTGTATATACTTTGTTTACCTCACATGCCATGTAGTTTAGTTCGTGTATCCCTCATCCACATGTTGCGAAATTAAAGCATAAGTCATTGCTTTTGTCTTGCACGGAGACGTAAAATACCGGACCCCACTTTTTGGCTATTAAGACATGTTAGTTATAAATATATATTTTATTGAATCAAAGTTTTAATTATGCTAACACAGCTTGTAGGTGTGCACCATAAACTTCGATGTCGTCATACAAGAACCTTGCGAACACAGAAGAGAACGGAATAGCAGCCGTGAAGATATTTTCATACATAGTTTCTTTGAGTGAATTATTGGTGAGATACGTGTTGATTTTATAGGCTTTGATAATGTTAAGTAGATTTCTTATCAAATTGTGTCTGATGTCTTCAAGGTTTGATCTGGTCTTTGAACATCGGACAGATGTGAGATCAAGCCATCCCCGTCTATGTACACCCCTGTGGCATTGCTCTCGAGTATAACTTTAGTGCTTACATTCTCTAAATCTTTTTTGGGATTGACAGCCTCGTGTATACTATCAACCATAATTTTAATTATTTCTTTACAAAGATCGGCAATAATTTCAAATTCTTTTTCGCTTACCACTACCATTAAACGACTTATTATACATTTCATAATATTTTCAAAATCGTTTTTGAGAAAAGATAGGATATCCGAAATCGGAAGATCCTTCGGTCGTTTACTGGTAAAGTCGATCGCTGCTGCTGCTGCTGCTTCATTGTTGTTTACTAGTTTCCTTTCCTGATTAAAAAAGTTTTGAACGCTGTTCACACCACCCTCGTGTTTTTTGCAGGTGATTATCACCCTCGTGTTATTATTAGACTACGTCACAGTGTTATTACGTCACTACTATATGTGCAATTAACACCCTCGTGTTTTGCAGGTGATTATCACCCTCGTGTTATTATTAGACTACGTCACAGTATTGTTACATCACTACTATTTTTGCTAGAGACTACGTCACAGTGTTCAAGAATCCGTGAGGATCATTAGTAAGAACAGACATGTCATTTTTTTCTAAAATATTTCTAATTTGTGCCAAGTCTAAATACGGTAAACGAACTTTCTCAATTTCACTCTTCAATGCATCTAAAGTGTTATCGACATCCGTTTTCTGAAGAAAATGTGCAATGTTAAGGAACACATTAATAAGTGAGACGGCTTGACCTACCGAATATATGATGACTCTCTCCAGAGGAGAACTTGCCGCTACTTTGGGTGAAGATGGTGAGCAGCTATTACTTCTCGTCATCGATTGTCGTCGATTCTGAATAACAACAGGACTAGATCGAAAATCCACCAACCTTGGCGAACATCTCGGTAGCGATTGTCGTCCGTTCTGAACAACAACAGGACTAGGTCGAGACGCCAAGAGAAGAGATCCGTAAGCATGCAAGAAAGAATTAGCTGATTCGTTTAACTTAACAACATTACTATTCTCACTTAATTTGAGCACTTTTGTAGTTTTAACATGCTTGAGAAATACTGTTGAAAAAAGAGTAATGATTTGTTCTGGGTCGGTGACATCTTTACGACCAGAAACGCAAATCCAATCATTAACACAATCGTTCATCAACACGGATGAGGACAACTCAGGATAGAGACGCATGATGTGACGAGCGTGACACACTTTCATCCAAGCCGCAATCATTCGTTCTCCGCTTTCCACATTGATGTTGTTATTAACAGTAGTGAAGTCAGTTTCGAGATCGACGACTACCATTCTATTATACATAGCCTTGTCCACAAAAACTTTAACAAGAAAGAGTTGCTGATTAACACTGGCGTCGCAGTTATACTGCAAGTGACCGGACGACTGTGTAATCCTCGCACTGGTACAACAGATCCGCTTGAGGCGACTAACTTTAACATGTTAGAGTTGTACTGTCCGGGTAACATGTCTCTGGTCATGGGTGTTTCTGAAAACATAGTGCATGTAATGATGTTAGCATCCGAAGCTGTATTTGAAGATAAATATTTCTCACCGTCGAGATTTTGATCGTACAACTCTAACGCGTGGTATAGAGTCGACAGTTGGTCGTTCAACACTCTCTCTCACGAAGGTGTCGCCGAGTAAGGGGCAATCATCACCGACTTCAATTGTCTCAAGTACGGATTCATCCTTTTTCTTGTCGTTGCGGTTGTCTTGATGCTGCTGATGTGGTTGTTGCTGTTGATGTTGATTCAAGAGATCCACCTCGAGCGGATCAAAATCCCTATATACAACGTCGACAAAACTGTCGTAATTTAACGACGCAAGACTCCTATCGTGTTTCTGCAACCTAGAACACAAAGAAACTAAATTTGAATTGGTTAGCGATCCAGTAGAGAGAATCAAGCCATAGAACGCAGCTGTTGTAAGTATATCTTGCGTGCGGTCTGAATCTTCTTCATCATCCAGATGACTATTGTAACTCTGTTGACAGTGAGAACAACCGAGAACCTGACCTTTGTGATTCACCTGATTGTTATAACAATGTTTTCGTATTTCTGGTTGTGACGATATACATTGTTTTAAAGTTTTATAATAATAATTCAATTCCTTCAACGTAGCAGAAGCAACTGACTTAAAGCTACTGTCGTTGTTGTTGTCCTTTTCCATCCTGAATGAGCGATTCAATAACAGAAAGCACAGAAGAAGCCCTTTAAATGAGCCGGTTAGCAATGACACCATAGAAGAAAGCTCGAATGTTGAAAATAATTCGATACAAATGGAAATGGAAGAAAGCCTAAATGATCCAGCATCACCACCACCGCTACCTTTGCAACCAATGCCACCGCTACCACCGCCACCATCACCACCACCGCTACCTTTGCAACCAATGCCACCGCCACCACCACTATCACCGCTACCACCACCACCACCACTTTCACCACCAGGAGAGCCTACACCTGCAGCATTAGATCCTACATCAATGATTGTGGTAGATACAATACCAGGATATCAAACACCAGAAGAGCCTGCACCAATGATTGTGGGAGATGCAGAGGTAGCAATGATTGTGGGAGATGCAGAGGTAGATAGTGCACCAGAAGATCCCCCACGAGAGGAGCCTCCACCACCACCACTATCAACTAGCGCTACAAGAGGCGAAGAAGAACTACGGGAAGAAAAAATGGAAGTTGAACAACCCAGCGAAGAAAAAATGGAAATTGAACAACCCACATCATTGGAGGATAGAATAAAATTCTTGCGTCCGAGTTTTAAAGCTAACCCTAAATTGATAACAGACAACGTCGATGTGATAGGTGCTTCTATCGAATACAACCGAGCTGGAAATTATTTTATGTACGAAAGTGATGTTCTTACTCAGGAGAACTTAATCAGTGAAAATGATAAACGCATCTCTAGTTTATACTCTACAACCTTAATCTTAAAAAATGCTAAGTTAAATAAAACTCCGTCCATAAACGAAGACAATGGTAACCTGAATAACCTCAGTTGTGTCTTAGGTTCTTACCCAGCGGTGGAGTTACTCACAATCTTGGTAGATGACACTAGCAGAAGGAAAGACATGGGAAAACTCATGAAGTATGGGATTGACTCTGTATCTTGGATTTAAAAAAATATGATATCGGTTCATAACGTAATGCATTCTTTTGTGGTTTCGTTATTGGAAATGATGAAATCTAAATTTAAAGTATCATCTGTTGGTAAAAAGGTAATCATGTTTTACCAAAGAATAATTTCTATTCTAGCTTCAATGAAAGAATTAGTTATGTGTTCTTGCGAAAAAATAGAGTGGCTTTCTTCCAAGTGCAGACGCTCGGATGTCCGTACAGGCGAAAGCTACTTAACCGTTAATTCCAATGCGTTGGAGCGATGTGTATATTGTAACAAGGATGGACAGGGAACGTCACCCATCACCGGTAGATTTAAGAATCATTTGAATAAACGCTACAGAGTGAAATCTCAAAATATAATTATTGAATTATTGAAGAGGAGATTAAATGACAACAATGTCAAGGACCTTTTTATTGCGCGAAGTAAAAATACCAAACGCCAAAAAATGAAATCGAGTCTAGGCGGCGCTCAAACTGAAACAGAGAATGACGAAGAGAGTCCAACAAATGTCTTAACTTTAGCTTACGAAAGAGCAAAGAACAATCAAGTATTGAGTCAAGTGATCGAATCCGAAATACGAGACTTGTTAAGTGACAGACATACCGAAATCAACGATCCGGACAAGGAGATATGGAGACAATTAAAAGAACGCAACTTGGTCCAAGAACATGTCATGAGACATTACCAGAATGTAAATCGTTGTCTGTTGGCTTCAAACGAGGGCGCGTTAAATTCAGAAATAAGAACGGGCAAGATTATTTTCTCTCAGACGGCTCAAAAAATCAATTTAGAACATTACACGCCCGTCCTCTTTTTCGATACGTTCATGAGATCGTGCGAGTCCATTGCACCCAGTAACAAACTTTCAGAGTCTTACAGTGTCTTCCTCGAATTAATTCCGAACATCACAATGGGAGTACCTAGACGGATCGAACGTTACTTTCAAGGAGAAATTGAATACATGGCCCGCGTTAACGCATCAGCTATCAGCAACTACACTCGCGGCTTCATCATATCTTATATGATCGGACGGTTGTTTAACTGCGCTTATTTAACCTCTCAACTCTATCAACAGCGGTTTGCAGAATCTGTGATTTGTAAATCTCCTTTTTTTATAACCAAAGAGTTAAACAAAGAAGAAATAACTCTATCTTATTCGAAAATTAAACTCTTCATCAACAAAAACAACACTAACAACGCCGCCGCCGCGTCTGTACCATCCAAGAGCATGCAAATGCATTACCCGTCAACGTATGTGAGCTCCCTGCCTACTCCGTCCAGCGCTAGAGAAGCAATTGTTAAAGCTAGCGAGTACTCGCCTTCTAATCTCAAGAACGACAAACTAGCGGTAATTCTTATGAGAACTCCCTTCGCAGAACAAGCGGTTGATGGCCCTGTAGCTGTATGGTTAGCTGTGAATGTCTCTACACTAACTTCAGAATATAAACTTTGCATGGGTATATGTACATCGATAGTACAAAGTGGGGTCCAAATCTTCATGGGGGTGCATACAGATTATAAACTTAATTGAGATGAATGTGTGTCTGTGCACTACGGAGCGTCCAATTTCTATCTTTGTCGCGACAAACTACCTAAATTCGAGAATATAACTTTACAGATTCCTACTTTCTCCCTCTCTAATAATTTCTATACCTTCCCCTCAGAAAAACTAAATTTTTAGATTAACGCTTAGGAGACTGTTATGAAACGAAATCGTCAAATATCGGACCCCACTCTAGCTTGTGTTGATCATGAACAGATTCTGACTCTATCGGTGAATGTGTGTTCTTGTATATTTTATCATCCAATTATAATACAACTGAATGTCGTCTAACTCTATCGAGGTGAATGTGTGCTCTTGTCTTTCTGAGCGTCCTATTCTGATAATATAGATTGGTTTTAGTGCAACTAATGTTTTTTTTTTTTTCAGAGTGTCCGATTCTAATAGGTGAATGTGTGTGTTCTTGTGTCAATTTACTAAAAATTAAGATGCGGGGGGTGGAGGGTCAGCGGGGGTGTACAGGCTATGGGGGGGTTTTGACGACGACCTCCCCAGCGTTACCAGTGACGGTCCAACGCCACCTTAGTAGCGCATCTAGCGTGTAGCGAAGTGCCTTGAGAACACCTGGGAACATATAGGGTGACGAGCGCGACAGATTCTGCCTCCCGAATGGTCCAAATCGTCGACCGTCGTGACCGAAACCCATCCGTTAAAATAGTTCAGTTATCCCTACGCTCCAAATCGGGAGGAGGAAGCGTCGCATTCTGACTTTCAGTGGTAACTCACGATATCGGCGCGCTCGCGTCACGCATTTCATCCCTAACAGGTGCAGAATCGAGCGGTCCGTTCGCCCGGTTTGAGCCGTAAGTGGACTTTTTAGGGGGGGGAACACCTCATCGGGTCACTCCCGGCCAGTTAGCCGAGAGTTTCTCGGCTCGGGTGTTGGGCGGTGGGGCTCAACACGGTGGGGGGTGAGCAGCTAGCGAGCTGCAGTGGCTCACAGGGTCTCGGCTGACTTTACTCGTTGCTGGCAACGGTGAATTGACAAGTAGCGAAACAGTAGCAAACTTCGCTAGATCAAAATCGGACGGAGACCTCGACACATTTGACGATTCTTTTTTTTCAATTATGTCTTTCGGTTCTTCCGATTCTGACTTTGTAGTTTCTGGATGTGAAGTCTTTGGCTTCCAATTCTGACTTTATGAATGTAGTATAAACTCTAGCACGAACTAAATTCAGAATCGAAAACACATTCACCTCACATAAGGTCAGACGACATTCAAGATTCAGAATCGGAAGCTTCGGAAGACAAAGACATGCATTCACTTCAATCAAAGGTAGACGACATTCAGTTCGAACGTACATCTCCCTATGTAGATCCTAAATTATGGTTAACATAATACTAAAGTCAGAATCGGAAGCTTCGGAAGACAAAGACACACATTCACCTCACACAAGGTTAGACGACATTCAGTACGAACTAGATTCAGAATCGTAAGCTTCGGAAGACACAGACACACATTCACCTCACATAAGGTTAGACGACATTCAAAACGAACTAGATTCAGAATCGGAAGCTTCGGAAGACAAAGACACGCATTCACTGCAATCAAAGGTAGACGACATTCAGTTCTAACAATAAAGTCAGAATTGTAAGTCAGTGTGTTACTGGTTTACATACCTCATGTGTACATCTCTCTATGTAGATCCTAACTCCTTGTATTCGACTGTTATCTTCCGTGGGATACGATATGAACTTTGTTCGACGCGAAGAAGATATAACCGTAGCAGGACTCATCGAAACCAATAGGAGTCTCCTGCGAATAGCCAAAAGTATGAAGGATTTTATTAGCGAATATTTCATGAGAGTAGATCTATTTTGCACACCCTCTAAAATTGAGACAACAAAGGAAGGCGGACCGAGTCGTGAGCGCTGAGACTTAGGTGTGTTAAACATAATTAGCTATTTAACAGACGTGTGATTACTTGGCAATTCTTCTGTCAAGATACAGAAGGACGGTGTAATAATTTTTCAATCTAGTTAAAAGAATAATTATAATAACGATGAACGATTCGTCGATTTTGATATTGTTAATGGTCTTCGTAGCCATAAGCGTTACGTTAGTGGCTGTGTATCAGAATCGTTTGTTACATCGCGAACCCTTAATTGCAGAACAGGACGCAGACGTTAGTGAAATAGACGACGGATTGCTTTAGCAGCAGTACCGCAGGCAGCGATGGCTACTCTCTGACACCGTGAAGCAAAGAATTGAAGCCTTAGTTGACAAGAGGTTGGTTACACTTCAGAAAGAAATTCCGAATCAACCATTGACTTTGTACTTGTTATACGATTATTTGAAAAGATACATTGTTAGTAAAAATCTTGATACGTTTTATAACTTGTTTTTGAATAAATCTATGTTGGCTTTCTCAGATCAAGTGTTCAATTCAGAATCTTTAAAAACTAAGATTAGTGAAATCATTAAAGTCAACTTAACCGAAACTGTGAGGAATCAACTGGCACGTATCGTGTCGAATGTCAACGAAGATATTATATTTGATTTAACAGTCGATGTTAAACAATTAATCGATGATCATCAATTGCTCAGTGAGAGTAATATGAACACACTTCTTCTTCAAGAATCCTCTTGCAGAACAAACGACTTCACAAACAAAACCGGTTAAGTCTATTAAATTTTTATTTCGATGATAATACGCAAACTACCTATGTTAACACAAACATACCTCAACAGCACGGAGCCTTCCCGATCCAATTAATTGATAATACAATTTCAGAAAATGATATAGTGCCTAATGTCTTTTTGTATATTTGGATCGACAAAATATCTACTGGGGCCAATATAATTAATTTTAAAATTCGTTTTAAAAACACTGCAAACTTTAAAGTGTATGTTTCCATGTTTTCAACACGTAGTGACAACAGTGATGCAACATACATTTTTCCAGCCATCCATGAGCTTATGAGTGTAGCAGACAGTCAAGGCGAAGGCGTCTTTTTGGTTCAAGTTAATACAGAACAAACTCCTCAGGCTGTTCAATCGGTAGAATCAAAAACATTTTTCACCATGCTCGCCTACACTGAAGAAAACCTGTAAAAGTAAAATAAAAAAAAAAATAAGGTTGGAATAAATATAACATTGTATGAATGTCTTTGTATTAATTTGCAACCTACAGATTTAGTTAGTTAACGTACCTTAGTACTGAAAAGATGATTCATATTATCATTTTGATCTCTGACGGTGTTTGAATATATTTTAAAGTTCGTAACTTGCGGTTGATCATTTTCCTGTTCTCTTCCAAAGTACAAAGTATTCGATATGGATTGAAGTAGCACAGGATTGTCGTTCAACAGTTTGATAACACCATGTCGTTTAATTTCGTTACTGGTCGTTAGAGTCATAGGTGCAATTCCATCGACGTTTCGACGTTGAGTGGCATCTATACTTTCGAAGCCTTGAACTATGGTATCAATCACCCTCTTCAGCTTGTCGCCACTTACATTATAAGCCTGTGATCTAAAGATCGATTCGCTATTAGTGATCAACTGATCCGCTTTGTTGAATCGTAAATTACCATGTTCGGGTAAAACCTTACCTTGTTTGTTCGGAAGAACAACCTGTTCTTCTAGGGATCTACGTAAGATATCAACGTCAATATTCCTCATGGAGTAGAGTCCGTTAAGACCGTCTTGAACACCACTTGAAATGGCTCCGAGCACCCCAAAGAATTCATATCGATGAGGAGAAACCAATGCATGAGTGGGGTCTCCCCCGTACCCTCTACTGATTAGGTCGCTACCTGCCACTACGTTCGCTACTTCGTCCCTGATAAAGTTCTGAGCCTTGTTGATGGTGTCGATGTGAGAGCGCAGGGTTTGCACCATGGAGGTGACGTTGCTTTGTTTTTGATTAGATGGATTATTAGAAAGAATATGTTTAAACACAGTTGCAGTTTTTCTAAATACTCCCAGGAGTTCCATTAGTTTATCCCAAGCTTCCTTTAGTGGTTTCAACTCTGAGTTTAGGAATTGATCACCCACCGCTCTCAAAGCACTCTCGCTGATGATACCTTCTCCGAATTTATCATTGTTATTACCGCCATTGTCGCTACTGCCTTGGACAACTCCTGCGGTTTTCTGACGCTTGAGCATCGCCATCAACTCACCCTCGCTTGTAATAGGGTAACCATTGATGGAAGCCGCACCCAGAGGATTTTTCATTATGAAATCGGGGAGCAGTCTACCTTGTAAGATTGTATTTCAATTCTGACGTACGTCGTACGTAACCCCACAAACCGTTCTCTTTTTCATTACAGAGAGAATTAGTACTGTAGTAAGGAAACATGTTAGCGAGGTTAGTGTGTCCCAGTTGAGCCACATCCATAGCGGAAGATAACTTGGCGTAAACTTCTTTGGAACCTTTCGAAAGAGTCTTGATGGTTTCTAGGGCCCATGTCGCTCCTGTAATACGACCTAGATGAGTACGTGTGCGGACATTCATGAGTCGGTGCTGACAAGCGGCCTGTTTACGATCCTGCTGAGACGTCATCTTAAGAAAATTTAACTGGTCTTTTTCAGTGGGTATACGAGCTCCATTTCGGTGAATGGTATCGGTCGTGCAATCTAATCTGTTGACGATCTTAGAATCACCCAAGACTCCAAAGTTAGTGAGATCGTTCAACAATAATTGATTACAAAGAACTTCACTCAACCAACTATTTCGAGGATTAATAGCAGAGTCTGTCCATTGAAGCCCTAATACACGAATCTTGATCCACACGGCCAAAATGGCCATGTCGCCTAAACTCATAGCTCTGTCATTTTTTTGATCGTCTTGTATGAGTGTGAACACCAATCGCATGGGTGAGGCCATGAAATAATCCAATGTGTCCCTGCATAAGTCATGATCTGCTCCATCACCTAAGTTAGATGATGTTGCAACATCATCTTCACCGCCGCCGCGAACGTTCGCTGCATCATCTTCACCGCCGCTGCGAACGTTCGCTGCATCAATAGTAGCAGCACGCTGCTCGCTTTTTTCTCCGTAACCCTCACCCACACCCACTTTCAGGTAATGCTCCACACTCTGCTCCTCCGAAATTTGGAGGTGAAGTTGTAAAACCACCACTTTTTGACTTTGTTCCAAACCCCGACTTATTATCCTGTGACATTATTGTTGTTGCTGTTCTTACAGGTTCGGATGATTCTTCTTGAAAATCCATAAGATCGTTAGTAGTTCCAGATTTAGTATCAGCCATGTTCAGAGTTCTGTTAAGAGACCAGAAGACAGAGAGGATATGATGACTCTGCTGTATCCGCGGCGGTTTAAATAGGATCTAGACTGCTGCTGGTGGCGGTGCCTAGCGGTGGTGACGTATTAGATGCTCAGAACATCGATACACGAGTGAATAACTTATATCCGTTGTGTCCAACTACAATTTTGTACATACCAAAAGGTACATGCAATAAATTATTTATAAGTGGTTTGGAATCGTCACAGTAGATTGGTCCAGTTTCAATATAAGAAACAACCGTTGGATTATTAGTCACAAATTCACGCGTTTCGCGTTCTACAATCTTCCAGTTTATATTGTTGTGTATCTGCGGTTGAGGTACTACATTACAAATCTGAAAAGTGGCGAGTCTTTCACTTGCTAACAAAAAGTCAGCCACTGGAGCTAGATGTCCTTTGACGAGTTTATCTGACTTGAAAGCTTGGCGATAAGCACGTTTAAAGTCGTTGACTTTACCCAGTGCTTGACGACACGATCGCCAATTCGATGTACGAGTATACGTGTCATCAACATCTGTGTACGACACAGTGGGAAGGTGTCTTACCCATCGCGTTCTGTTTCTGAGTTGGTCCCAATTCACTGCCATAACATTGAAGCTTCAGGTGTGGAGCGGTGGAGATCCTGTAGTAGAAGGAAAATCTTCAGACCCGACCAAAAATTCACGCTTGTTGAGATTGGATGTACGTCACGGAGGTTCAGCCAGTGTTGTGCCAGACGGGAGACTATTGGCTGTCATTTACGATCAGAGGACGAACGTAGTGATGGCAACGAAATATTTAGATTTGAAATGGACAATAGACACAGTTAATATAATTGACAAACTAAAAAAGATCGACACGGAAGCTAACAGTCTTGAAGACAATGTATGGAACCGTTACTTGTTTGACAACAACAATTTACTCTTCCTTTGCGTTCAATTGCCTAAATATGAAGATTTCGGAAATGTATTGATTCAGATCACCCGGAGGATTTTGAAACAATAGAAAGATTAAAGACACATCCAAGAATTATATTGAGGATACGACAAATACACCGCCGTCTTTATCCCCAATTGAGAGACCAAAGACACCAGGAGGATGTTTTTCAGAGGACACGGGATTCGAAGAACCGTTGAGTCCTTACGATATATTTGGTTTCATGCGCAGAGGTGTCGCTTCGTCAAGTGCAAGTGCAGATTATGATTCACCTTTCGCATCACGAACGACTTCTCCGCCATCGGTCAGGGAAACAAATAAGAAATCATCAACTACAAAAGAATTTCGCAGCAAACGACGACACCGCCGAGATTTAGAAGACGTCCAAGAAAAAAGAAGCTGGTCAACAAAAGATCAACAGAAAAGACCAAGACTCGAATCTGACAAAAAAGAAAATAGTGAAAGAAGAAGTAGTAGTAAACCAATTGTAAGTAATCCCAAAACTGTTTTGAATGGAGATAAAGGTGTTTCTAAATCGTATCATAGAGATAGAATTATATCTCATGATGCACCGTTTAAAAAATTATCGCGTCGTAAATCCCAAAAACTTTGGCAGTTATTTAACGACGCCGAAAACATTTAACTCCCAGGAAGGAATCCTTCCTAACGTAATATTCTCAATCAAAACAACTAAGACTTTTAACACCCGATTACAGCATGTTTCTCGAGAAAAAAAATCTACTCTCTCCTATTCCTCCTTCCCCTCCTTCGTCACGTCCACTCGTCCCTAATCAGCAGGTAATATCACCGTCTGTTAGTAAAAATCTGTCTGTCCGTCAAAATATAATTTCTAAAATTTCAAGCAGACATATGCTTGTTAATGATAGTTCCAATAACAGTCTATTTTTCTACCGTCGTGGGTTTGATCTCCGACATCATTTTCTTCAACACTCGTATGACTCTTACCGATAAACCATTGGGAGTGTTTCCCATAATCGTCAAAACAATGTTTTTTGGAATTCTAGCAGGGACAGAAATTTGTTGTCGTCATAATTGATATCCATCAAAGATAGAGCCACGTTCTGTAATAACTGTTGGTCTTCAACACAGGCTGATGATTTGACTTCAGCGATTCTCCGAATGAATTTACCGTAGGAACCGATCATGTAAGATATGTTGTTTAATTTCTTTTCAATGTACGTTGTAATGCCTTGGCTATTAAGTATAAAATTATCTAGGCGAATTAGTTTGTCTTGCCACTCGCCCAAGATTTTGTTAGTTCTTATCTTGGTTTTAACGAGACGTCTGGTGAAAATCAGCGGTGTAAAATTGGTTTGGTTGTCGTTTCTCAGTTTTCCGTTTGACTTGATATCAAACCATGAGAATATGGAAGGTGGATGAGTATGGTTAAACAACAGACCCATGTTAGTATTGTTTATCATCGGTTTAACTTCTACATTAATTGTATCTCGTGAGAGTTTACTAATGTGAATGTAACCTTCCGAGAGTCGTATATCTTCATCCGTTAGATTTCCTACACCCTCTGTTGTTACAGATCCTGAACTCTTTAAAACCACTCTTGATTCTAAAATAGGAAATAGGAAATGAACGATTGACTTAACACTCAATTCCATAAGTTCAGCCATATTGTTAAGTGACACTTGCATGTTTCACAAAAACTTGTTCGTTAAATGTGACCGTAGTTCTGGTGATTGGGTAAAACGTATAATCTTGTTGAGTTGTGAGACTGTAGTTGGTCAGGGTTTCAATTAGCGACAGATCTGTGATGTGAATCGGGTTAGATGTCAGCGGTGATGGGAGTGGTATTGAGTATCCCAAGAAGTCTGATGTCTTAAAGTGAATCTTAACATCGTTCAATAAATGTGCGTTGTAAAAGTAATTTCGTTGTTCAAGTTGATTAAGTCGTCATGCATGATACCAGGAGGAATATAACACGCTCCAATAGAAGTTGAAAATAAGGAATAGCTTGGAGGTGTTCCTAAATTTCGGACGAGCGTTAACGTCCTTTGCTCTTTAGGTTTTAAAATGAACATCGAAAGAGTAAAAGGGGTGATAGTGCATTCCTTCCATTCTATTGGAAACTTGTCTAAAAGGACACCGATGTAAGGTCGAGTTAATCTAGCATAACGAACACTTCTTCTACTAGCGTTGTAAATGTGAATTCTGTTATCTCCCTCCGAACAACACGGCCCGGCATACTCCGATCCTGGTAAGACCATCATTTCCTTATCGTTGACATTCGTTGAAAACGTACCACACATTACATAACGAGCATTAGTAAAAGTTTTTCTTTTAAAGCCTATTCGTCGAATATATGTTTGAATCGTCGCTATACCGCCGTTGTCAGTTATCATCATCAACCGAGGTCTACCAACGCTCGTGTCGATTCTGTATAAGGGTAATTTCTCACTGACCAGAGTAGTAGAAGTACGAGAATGTGTTAAGGCAGGTACGTTCAATTTACTGCTCCTGTAGATTTCTATGTCGGTCACACGAATTTGAGCGTGCATGTTTATATTATCATCGACATAACGCTCTCCGTACTCCCTTTCGAATTCCTCGTCGGTTAGAAACGACGCCATACTGTGAAGAATTCAAAATAAAGCTTCGTCGAATAACAATTAAGAATTTAAACCTACACAAGCCATAAGCCAGCGGAGGGATATTGAATTAAACATGTCAACAAATAACAAGAACCAACTCTCCCAACCCAACAGATTGAGTGCTGGTGGTTTGATCTTACCTAATCGGTTTGTCGTCAATCCTCATCAAGGAGCTGGAGAATTGGTAGCATTTCGTTACGCTGGAGGCACAACTCCCCAACACTTAGTGTTCCCAGTAGGATCTTCTAAGATCAATTGGTTGACTCTACTCAGGGGTTCCATTCGTTTTGGACAGGCTCTAACTCGATCGAAAAATTTACCCAACGGTCCATTAGACCCTAGTATTCGATTGGACGGTCTAGAACTGAAACGTCTTCGTTTCTGGCGAAGTTTCGATTTTATCAGCGAATGTTGCAGATCGTCGGGAATGACTCGTTACGAACCTTTTGCTATTGGTTGCGGTCTGTACGACCGGGAAGCTTTAAACCTGCATCCTAAAAGTGTTCACGAACGTAGTATCTTGTACTTGGGTGATCATTTTTCGCGTAACAACACGCTATTAAGTGACATGGTCCACACCCGGGATTTATGGCTCCTAGCTGACGCTGTGTATCAGAATCGAAACGACATTATCCGTCGGGTACTGGAAGCAGAAGAGAAGAGCGCTGCTTTGGATTGGGAAGACGCATTACAGCACAACCGAACGAGATTTGAAGGAGACGAATTGGACGCCTCGTCGATTATTGAATCGTCCGTGTTAAATTATCGAAGAGAGGGAGTCGGTAGGTTAAGAAAGAACCGACTGATAGAATTCGCCAATAACGTTCTCACTAAAGAACAGAGAGACAGTCTCTGTGCAACTTTCGTACATCCCAACGAAGGAACATCTCAATCTTTCATTGACGCCTTAATCATTTCTCTCTGTAGAACTGGAGTGTATGAAATGTTGCATTCGTTATTAAAGATTATTAATTTTAGCATTTTGAACACGATTGGTTATGATGCTCATCGCATCATGATGTTCAAAATATTCGTACCGGCTTTACTGGCCGTATTCCTAAGTAACGGGGTTTAGGAGACGTGTTCGAGAACGGTGCTTTTCAACTCAAGTTGTTTCACGACCAATCTGGAAAGACGACCATTGGCAGCATATTTGAACGCAGCGCCATGCGCGCTGATGCAAACAGGCAATCCAAGAACTATGCCAAGTACGATTCAGCTACGTTAAACGGTGAGTTGACAGAGTCATCCGCTGATCTCCCGCTGGCTATTAACATTGGAGTGAGTCTAAAGAAATGTGAATACGAAAAAAAGATTTTGAACATGGTTAATGACAACATCATTAAAATAGCATTGAGTAAAGAAAAAGTGGCATTACAACAAAGACGAGCTAGGAGAATATTGAAACGCAGAAAGTTGTCATCTGACACCGACTCAAAATGTTACCACTCTAAAAAGACCCGAACGAACGTTAGTAACGAATTAGAGGAAATCGAAGATGAGATGGACGAAGAAGAGTATAATGAAGATTGTACTAATGCAGAAGATATAGAAGAGGAAGATCAACCAGATTGCTGTAGTAGTAGAGATGTCGAGGAGGGATGGATATCTGAGAGGAAGAGATGTTCGGATCCATCAAAGATTTGTGGTTGTGTAATAGTGGTATTCATCCTATCGATCAAGCCGAACTCTTTAAAAAATTAACTTTCAGAAATTATAACAAGTTATGGTTGCTCATGTTTGCAAGGGCTATTGAAGTATTTCGAAAATGGTGTGTTCTGACACCTTCTGTTGATCAGGCCTTCTTTTCTGTTAAGTTTAATCATACTGTGTCACAGATTCACGACTACAATGCTCCAACTATGGTTCACCATGCTAAATTTGTTTCTTCGGGTTACAATTAATATTGAAAATATTATCATAGTTCAACACGGTTTCTTCGGGAATGTAGTCACCCAACATAGAGTCGTAAACAATCTTCGATGCATTGTATACTTCAGGTTTGTAACTTTCCAAAGCTGCTGCATCCGATGTATTAAAAAACTGCACAAATTCAGATTGCATTCCAAGATAAAATTGAGAGTTAATCTGCAAACGTTAGCCTTTACCATTGAAAAGACACTAGGACAGAGCAACAACACATCGATATTCCATCCCTTCGATTTTAAAAAGTTCTTATACAGAATGTAAAACAAATACAGAGTCGAAAAGGTTGCATTCTCGTTAGTGTGGAAACTCTTATTTAAATTTAATTTGATTTGAGATAAATAATCATACATCAATATTGCATTAGTGGTAAATTTTTTTGTAGTATCCTTTCCAAAGAAGAGATCGAGTACATTGTTTGGTTCAAGCGTTTCTAACCGATACATCGGATTGGTGATAATTTCATCACCAAGAGAGATTTGGGTGTCTTCAGATATCCAGATAGAGGATGGATCTGATGGACCATAAGCAGGCCCGAGCTCAGAACTATAAGACTCATTGATGACACCAGCTGTTGAGTACTGTACAGATTGGGCAATTAAAATACACGAGAAGGGCCTGCCGATCCAGTGCTATAGTGTAGAGAATATTCACACGATTCCTGAGTATTGAGTACAGCCGACGTGTACTGATTACTATTACCTTCCACAGTCAAATACATGAACCTGTAAGCTGGTGTGTCAACGACTGTCGGACACAGAGGTACACCCGCCTGCTGATCCTCGAGATAATCAGATTGCACTAGCAATGTAATGAAAAGTATAGCATTGGTGGAGTTAATAGTGATTAACTTATAAACTCCACCACCTAGTGACTGCACACGCACGTCCAATCGAGCAGTATTTTTAATATCATACATTGACAAGTCATCTTCTAATCTTCTCATACTGATAGGTATGTTTCCATGATGGTCAGTTGCTACTACGTTAGTTAATTCCTTCGACCAAGTTAGACACACTTTACCATATCGGTTAGGATAATAATTGCTTTCTAGACCTTTTGGTCCACGCAAACCGATTTCACCTTGAGGACCTGTGAAACCCATCACTCCCTGAGGCCCTTGTGGTCCATTCAAACCCCGTTCTCCTGGGTCTCCCTTAAGACCTTGTGGACCTTGTGGACCTTGTGGCCGGTCATTACTTGCAAGGAACGTTCAGCCCTCCCACCCTCAAAGAGGAAACGGGTAAGACACTCGGCTACCCTTGCACTGGCGCCTTGTCCCAATACATGACGTTGATGGTACCAAAACCCACTGGCGTCCAATCGCACTCGCACGTAACCCGCGAAGAAATCTTAGGCTATGTCGAATTAGTTTTGCAAAATAAACACAACCTCATCGATTACTTTTCGTCTCTAGGAAAACAAGAGACGTGCAACTGTACTTGTGATGTGTTCTGTCCTGTCTTGCACGCCAACGGCAGAGACGGACCTGTCGCAGCTGTACCCAGTCGCGGAAATAGACACAGTCAATTTCCAAGTATTGAACCGATCATCTTTATTGACGAGAACCTGTAATATATCATTTTGGCAATCTCTGAACAAGTTACGAGAGCACGTTATCCAGATAAAGAAAGGGTTCCCGTAAACATTCCGCCTTGACGTATGTGTTAACACATCCATATGTGAATCAATGGCTAGTTGTTTAATGCTCGACTCGGCCAACACGACACTGATGATAAAAGCAGCCATTTCCCTGGTCTTGCCAATACCTGTTCCATCGCCAATGACAAAACCCCCTCCATAATTGTTCACTCGTATCTCTTCACGAATTCTCGAGTCATATGTTGCGTTTAACAGAGTTTCAACACTCAAAGAAGGACTCCAACAAGCATGTTTGTAGTATTGAATTAAAGCTAATCGTACGGCGTGTACTTGTACTTGGTTAATCGAAAAGGGTCGTGGTAAACTCTTAGGGTACAGGTTACATGCCACTTCTTGACACAAGCGCACCGATGTTAAAGCTTCGCTTTGATAAATTTTAAACGATGGGGTTGGAAACTTAATACAATTTGTTTCACCGTCGTCATCAAATAACTTTGATAATAATATTTTGTCTTTGGATTCATTTCTATATTTTTCTAACTCACATGTTTTAAAATAAAACTCAGGCACTACTAAAGTTAAAGTTTATTAAATAGAGAAAAGAAAAGTTTACATGTAGACTGGAACCCTCGTTCGCCATGGTATAGATATTCAACTGCAACCAACTGCTGTCAACTGTAATTGAATAAAATGATATTAGTTATGGTCGTTGCTGGAAACCACTTCCCTTCTCCTCCTCTTGTAGTGATATGGGGGGGGTTCTTCTGGGCTCTGGACCACATCTCTACACTTCCATTTAGAACTCGAGGAAGGAAGGAAGTGTAACCGTTCCCGAACTCTAGAAATGAATAACGAAAAATATATTACAGACGGTATTAAAAAACTATACGAGTATTTCGAAATATCCAATAAAAATATATTGGAACGAACTCTTCGTTGCTGGGTGGACGCACACCACCCATCACATGAACTCTATTGTTGAATACAGGTATGGAGTCGAACGAAGGTGCGACCTGGTACGTCGTGTGGAGGTTCTCGAGGTGCAACGCTAGCACCATACGGAACTCGGACAAAATATCATCCAACGCGATGGACATGAAACGTATACTCGATCGCAAGGCGTGAGACAGCTTCAATGCAAAATCCCAATGAACGGGTTTGTTCATCTGAATTTCGTCTATTGACTGCATTTCGAGTTTGGAGAGACTCGTGTCTGCAAACTGATCGTGTTCTAGTGTGCGTTCGAACTGTTGCAGATGTGCCTGGTAGACACTCTTGACATACAGGCAACTTTTCTTCAAACCATCTTCAACTCCTTGTTTCAATTCATCTATCAAGGATAAGACTAATTGTTGTTCGTTCGAGAAAACTAATTGTTGTTCGTTAGACATCGTAACGGACAGGATGACACTCTGTATTTGTTTAATATAAAAAAAAAGGTGAAAAAATAAGGTCTTTGATATCGCGGTATAGAACATAAATCACAATTTGTGAAATTAAAAATATCAAAACGTATTCAATCTAGACACAGATAAGAAAGACTGGGGTTAAATATTTCAAATTTAGTATTAAAACAGACTGGTTTGATCCAATATTTCAAATTTAGGACTGGGGTCCAATATTGTATTGTTGTTGTTGTTAGTGTTATCCTTTTGTCTTTATAACAGAAAGACTGGGGTCCAATATTGTATCGTTACTAAGTATGTGCCATGTGTCACAATCCCCATGCAGCAGGGAAAGCGGGTAGCGTCCAATTCTGATTCTGGTATATCCGAAACGGACACATCGACATTGGATCTTGAGTATTTTCTCTTTTCTTAGATGAAAATGGTAGCTTAGGATAATTCAACCTTTTGCCTATACAACAGAAAGACTGGGGTCCAATATTGTATCGTTGCTAGGTACTGTGTGCCATATAGCGTCCAGTTCTGACTTTGGCTTGCACTTTGAATCTTCTTTCTCATTTAACTTTTCTTAGATGAAAATAGCTATATTTCTTTGGTTTTGAAGTGTTTAAAAATTCGATACTTCAAAAAATTTATCAAATTCACACTGCTCAAAAAATATAGTTCAGGTTAAATAAATTATAAATATAATGTATCTGATTCGGATGTGTAGAATCGGACGCTCAGTAAGGCAAAGACATACATTCACCTCAATGAAGTTTAGACGACATTCAGACATCAGAATTGGACGCAATATAGTACAAAGTCACACATTCACCTCAATGGAGTTGAGACGACATTCAATGAAACTCTAAACTCTGTTAAGGTGAATGTGTGTGTTTGACGTATTGAGCGTCCGATTCTGATGTCTATTAAAGTTAGAATTGGACGCTACATAGTACAAAGTCACACATTCACCTCAATGGAGTTGAGACGGCATTCAATGAGACTCTAAACTCTGTTAAGGTGAATGTGTGTGTTTGACTTACTGAGCGTCCGATTCTGATATCTATCAAAGTTAGAATTGGACGCTACATAGTACAAAGTCACACATTCACCTCAATGGAGTTGAGACGGCATTCAATGAGACTCTAAACTCTGTTAAGGTGAATGTGTGTGTTTGACTTACTGAGCGTCCGATTCTGATATCTATCAAAGTTAGAATTGGACGCTACATAGTACAAAGTCACACATTCACCTCAATGGAGTTGAGACGACATTCAATGATAATCTAAACTCTGTTAAGGTGAATGTGTGTGTTTGACTTACTGAGCGTCCGATTCTGATGTCTATCAAAGTTAGAATTGGACGCTACATAGTACAAAGTCACACATTCACCTCAATGGAGTTGAGACGACATTCAATGAGACTCATTCACCTCAATGGAGTTGAGACGACATTCAATGAGAATCTAAACTCTGTTAAGGTGAATGTGTGTGTTTGACTTACTGAGCGTCCGATTCTGATGTATATCAAAGTTAGAATTGGACGCTACATAGTACAAAGTCACACATTCACCTCAATGGAGTTGAGACGACATTCAATGAGACTCATTCACCTCAATGGAGTTGAGACGACACTCAATGAGAATATAAACTCTGTTAAGGTGAATGTGTGTGTTTGACTTACTGAGCGTCCGATTCTGATGTATATCAAAGTTAGAATTGGACGCTACATAGTACAAAGTCACACATTAACCTCAATGGAGATGAGACGACATTCTAAACTCTGTTAAGGTGAATGTGTGTATTTGACTTGCTGAGCGTCCGATTCTGATATCTATCAAAGTTAGAATTGGACGCTACATAGTACAAAGTCACACATTCAGCTCAATGGAGTTGAGACGACATTCAATGAGAATCTAAACTCCATTAAGGTGAATGTGTGTTTGTCTGTTGTGATGCATCCAATTCTTAATACGAGTGTTAACAGAATCGGAAGCTCTGGAAGACTAAAACACACATTCACCTCGGTTATGGTTATATGACATCTGAATGTCGTCTAAACTCCATTAAGGTGAATGTGTGTTTGTCTGTTGTGATGCATCCAATTCTTAATACGAGTATTAACAGAATCGGAAGCTCTGGAAGACTAAATCTCGGTTAAGGTTAGATGACATTTGAATGTCGTCTAAACTCCATTAAGGTGAATGTGTGTTTGTCTGTTGTGATGCATCCAATTCTTAATTTGAGTGTTAAGCAACTATTACATACTATGTAACAGTATTGTCAAAATCGGAAGCTCCGGAAGACTAAAACACACATTCACTTCGATTCCTTAAGGCTAATGTGTGTTTTTTCTGTTGTGATGCATCCAATTCTTAATTGGAGTGTTAACATAATCAGAAGCTCCGAAAGATTAATACACACATTCACCTCGATCGAGGTTAGATGACATTTGCACTCTTGTACTTTGTGAGTCCTGGTGAATGTTATTTAAGTTTTTGTCTTGTGAACTTACAATATCGTCTTAACTCTATTGAGGTGAATGTGTGTTTTATCTTAGGAAGCTTACAATGTATAACTCAATCAGTGTTACTCATTTCGGGTGTTTAAAACCAAAGCTAAGTCTACATTTTTATTGTTAACCTTTTTTTTTAAATGTACAAAATAATGTCTTACTCTTTCAAGTGCACTTGGTTATACATGACTTCCATTAATAACCAAATGTAATAAGAAAGTCACCAAGTTAGATTTAACAGCAGCAAGCATAGTGTCAAGTGTGTCTGCATCCTTGCAACGAATTCCGATTTTCTGCACTGTCAATGTAGCGCTAGTTATATCAGACGTCGTCTCGTTGATTGCTTTCCGGTCAAACGACGGAATGGTTACGGTGTGTGTCGTTACTTGCTTGTGATTTGTGTGAGTCGTTTTAAATGTGGATGTCGGACCTGTGTGAAGCACGACATGATGTGCTGACAAGTGTTCAGCGTCCTTGTCCGCTGCAACCACAAAAGCCGACACGTCACTAACGTTTGAATCGTCTCTCGAGAAACCGTAACACACGTTGGTGTTACCTATGCCGAAGACAAAATTTAATTTAATCGTTGGACAACCTTGTTTTTCATCCTGGATAAGATTTGATTTTCAACATCACTAGCTTTTAAACTCCTAAGGATGTTGCGGTCTGATCGTTGACGGGCTTCAACCTGAGCTAAGATGGACATAACCGCTGATACTAACACAGCACCTGAATACTGATCGAAATCGTAATACACTTGAAAGCAGAATCATTACATAAATTAAAAAGCAAGCAGTCAACGCTCTTAAGAGAAGTGGAACTCTTGTGTGACAAATATGAGAAAAACCGACACTATGTGAAAACGGACAACAACGCTAGTGTTAGCGTGGACTATAGAGAAGAGTACATATTACGCGTCAAATTGGGTGTTTATTTCATACCTACTTTGGGTAAGGTGTACAAGTTCCTAGACAGTGCAGATAAATTCATCGAATACCTGACAGAGGTAAGCGTCGGATTGCGGTTGAAAGAATGCATACAGAGCGTTGTTGGTGTCGAACGTGTCTGTCCTGAGCATTTCTGTTACGAGTTGCAATATGTGGGACCGGGATTGGATGTGGTGCTCCAAGCAGATGAGAGTATTATTCTAGACACTAGATATCGAGAAATGTGTGTATACAACATGGTGATGTTAAAACATTGTATAGCTGTTGAGGATCAACATCTTTATGATGGATTGTGGTCTTTAGAAAACACCTGTGATTTAGCATGTGTTGATAAGAGATACTACGTCACCATTAGTAGTACGGTGTGGGAGTGTGGTGGTGTGGGTGTGTGGCCCTGCTAAACTGGGTCCAGATTTACCTGATATATTTGCATTTTATATACATTGTTGAAATTATTGCGGAACTAAACCGGGGTGTGTGTGGGGTGTGGGTGGGTGGTCGGCGGCGGCGGCTTAGTAGTAGTAGTAGTAGGAGGCTTAAGGCGGGTGTGAGTGAGTGAGTCACCACCTAAACCACCACCACCACCTAACCTAACCTAAACCACCACCACCACCTAAACCACCACCTACACAGCTGTCACAACCACCCTCTCCCCATTCTCGTGGCAAAATTAATTTCGGACGGATTACGAATCACTATATGTCATGACCCCCCTGCAGATCTGGACCCCACTTGGAAAACAAGAGGGAGGGGTGTGGGTGGTAGGGTGGCTCAAACTAGGAGGAGGAGGAGGGAGGGAGGCTACAGATTAGCAGCAGTGGGGTGGGGTGTTGTGGACAAGTTAAAGAACTACGATTATAATATCCGTCTGCGTTATTTTCACTTCAGTTGTCAACCATGTGAGCATTTAGAATCAACCCTTCTAGAACTTGGAAATGAAAGTATCAGACAAATTTGTAATTCTCCTTATGTTACAATTCTTCATGTGTCTACTAATAAGAAGAGGACCAGTCTTGTTGATTTCCATCAGTTTGTTAAGGTTAATTTACCTGCCTCCTTAAAATTATATTTTTCTGTCAGCACTAGAAATCATATTTTTAGTTTCATTAATAAAAGTTTTATCATTTCTTCGAATGTGTTCCATTGTGACATATTTCCATCCAATAGGGTACTTCCTGTGTTAGGTAAGAACGGAATAAATGAAGTTTTATTTGGATGTAATTGTGATAACGGGATACAAGGATAATAAAAAAGGAAGGAATATTGGGTATATATACAAAAAATTAAATCAATGATTTTATTATTCTATAAAATAGGGATGGGGGTTCACTTTGTACACTCTTGATGAGTTTCATCCAAGGTGGAAAGTAGTAAATGCCCATTTTATTAGGTATCTTCATCTTAATAAATCTAAAACCTAAAAATTCGGTGGTTATATTTGTACTCATGTTTTCTAATAGAAAACATGTCCACAACAACACCAAGAACAAGTCATCTAACAACATTCATCCATTTTTTAATTTAAAATTCGATAAATTAGAATTGTCTAAGTCAGTTCGTCGAAATAATTTTTTGAAGAATTACATTCAGGTTGTAAGAAATTTTAAATTGGGTATTCTACCTGCTGACATATCCAGAGAAATAGAAATCGTTTCTTTGAATGACTCGAATGTAGCTTGCGTCGTGACACCATTAGGTCTTCATGTCGCATTGGTGGCTAGTAAACTTATAGTTTACCCGCGTCAGTACCAATTCGAAAACGTGTTCTGTTCGGAGGGAAAACAACATAGCCTTGTTTTTAATCCTAGTACGTCCAAGTGGAGTAGCGGGTGGAGCATCAACTTTAACATCTTTAAAATCCAACAGTCTTATGGCCGAAGAAAATTTTTATCGCTGAAGGACATATACATTGTAGGAGAAGATCCGACGTTATCTTTGATCAAATATCTCTTTGAGATCAAATGGACAGGACACGGGACGGAACAACACCCTTCACCTACGGTGATTTTAAAGAGACACATGTTCTTTCTGAACGACGAGCTTTGAGTCTGGTGTTTCTCTTTGGTTTGATGATATTGTTTCTTTTGTTTTTAATAAGCCTAGATGTTGATGTCAAAGTAGATCATGTCAACAGGTACATGAAGATCGTTGAAAAAACATCTCCTGTTTTTTTAAATACTGTCGTGAGTGCTTAAGATGGATTCAAAGACCTTCCTTTTTCCTCAGAGAGAAATATTGACGAATATGTCTACTACCAACAACATCCAGGGCAACTTCTACAGGTTTTGATGTAATTGGTATTTGTGTAATAAAATCATACTATATTCTAGTGTTATTTTTATTTTCCTTACAGCTTATGTTACATTTAATGTTGAAAATATCATCATAGTTTAACACGGTTTCTTCGAGTTACAATTAATATTGAAAATATTATCATAGTTCAACACGGTTTCTTCGGGAATGTAGTCACCCAACATAGAGTCGTAAACAATCTTCGATGCATTGTATACTTCAGGATTGTAACTTTCCAAAGCTGCTGCATCCGATGTATTAAAAAACTGCACAAATTCAGATTGCATTCCAAGATAAAATTGGAGAGTTAATCTGCAAACGTTAGCCTTTACCATTGAAAAGACACTAGGACAGAGCAACAACACATCGATATTCTTATACAGAATGTAAAACAAATACAGAGTCGAAAAGGTTGCATTCTCGTTAGTGTGGAAACTCTTATTTAAATTTAATTTGATTTGAGATAAATAATCATACATCAATATTGCATTAGTGGTAATTTTTTTGTAGTATCCTTTCCAAAGAAGAGATCGAGTACATTGTTTGGTTCAAGCGTTTCTAACCGATACATCGGATTAAATTTAGATTTCATCATTTCCAATAACGAAACCACAAAAGAATGCATTACGTTATGAACCGATATCATATTTTTTAAAATCCAAGATACAGAGTCAATCCCATACTTCATGAGTTTTCCCATGTCTTTCCTTCTGCTAGTGTCATCTACCAAGATTGTGAGTAACTCCACCGCTGGGTAAGAACCTAAGACACAACTGAGGTTATTCAGGTTACCATTGTCTTCGTTTATAGACGGAGTTTTATTTAACTTAGCATTTTTTTAAATTAAGGTTGTAGAGTATAAACTAGAGATGCGTTTATCATTTTCACTGATTAAGTTCTCCTGAGTAAGAACATCACTTTCGTACATAAAATAATTTCCAGCTCGGTTGTATTCGATAGAAGCACCTATCACATCGACGTTGTCTGTTATCAATTTAGGGTTAGCTTTAAAACTCGGACGCAACAATTTTATTCTATCCTCCAATGATTTGGGTTGTTCAATTTCCATTTTTTCTTCGCTGGGTTGCTCAACTTCCATTTTTTCTTCCCGTAGTTCTTCTTCGCCTCTTGTAGCGCTAGTTGATAGTGGTGGTGGTGGAGGAGGCTCCTCTCGTGGGGGATCTTCTGGTGCACTATCTACCTCTGCATCTCCCACAATCATTGCTACCTCTGCATCTCCCACAATCATTGGTGCAGGCTCTTCTGGTGTTTGATATCCTGGTATTGTATCTACCACAATCATTGATGTAGGATCTAATGCTGCAGGTGTAGGCTCTCCTGGTGGTGAAAGTGGTGGTGGTGGTGGTGGTAGCGGTGATAGTGGTGGTGGCGGTGGCATTGGTTGCAAAGGTAGCGGTGGTGGTGATGGTGGCGGTGGTAGCGGTGGCATTGGTTGCAAAGGTAGCGGTGGTGGTGATGCTGGATCATTTAGGCTTTCTTCCATTTCCATTTGTATCGAATTATTTTCAACATTCGAGCTTTCTTCTATGGTGTCATTGCTAACCGGCTCATTTAAAAGGGCTTCTTCTGTGCTTTCTGTTATTGAATCGCTCATTCAGGATGGAAAAGGACAACAACAACGACAGTAGCTTTAAGTCAGTTGCTTCTGCTACGTTGAAGGAATTGAATTATTATTATAAAACTTTAAAACAATGTATATCGTCACAACCAGAAATACGAAAACATTGTTATAACAATCAGGTGAATCACAAAGGTCAGGTTCTCGGTTGTTCTCACTGTCAACAGAGTTACAATAGTCATCTGGATGATGAAGAAGATTCAGACCGCACGCAAGATATACTTACAACAGCTGCGTTCTATGGCTTGATTCTCTCTACTGGATCGCTAACCAATTCAAATTTAGTTTCTTTGTGTTCTAGGTTGCAGAAACACGATAGGAGTCTTGCGTCGTTAAATTACGACAGTTTTGTCGACGTTGTATATAGTGATTTTGATCCGCTCGAGGTGGATCTCTTGAATCAACATCAACAGCAACAACCACATCAGCAGCATCAAGACAACCGCAACGACAAGAAAAAGGATGAATCCGTACTTGAGACAATTGAAGTCGGTGATGATTGCCCCTTACTCGGCGACACCTTCGTGAGAGAGTGTTGAACGACCAACTGTCGACTCTATACCACGCGTTAGAGTTGTACGATCAAAATCTCGACGGTGAGAAATATTTATCTTCAAATACAGCTTCGGATGCTAACATCATTACATGCACTATGTTTTCAGAAACACCCATGACCAGAGACATGTTACCCGGACAGTACAACTCTAACATGTTAAAGTTAGTCGCCTCAAGCGGATCTGTTGTACCAGTGCGAGGATTACACAGTCGTCCGGTCACTTGCAGTATAACTGCGACACCAGTGTTAATCAGCAACTCTTTCTTGTTAAAGTTTTTTGTGGACAAGGCTATGTATAATAGAATGTTAGTCTTCAATCTCGAAACTGACTTCACTACTGTTAATAAAAACATCAATGTGGAAATCGGAGAACGAATGATTGCGGCTTGGATGAAAGTGTGTCACGCTCGTCACATCATGCGTCTCTATCCTGAGTTGTCCTCATCCGTGTTGATGAACGATTGTGTTAATGATCTGGTCGTAAAGATGTCACCGACCCAGAACAAATCATTTCTCTTTTTTCAACAGCATTTCTCAAGCATGTTAAAACTAAAAAAAGTGCTCAAATTAAGTGAGAATAGTAATGTTGTTAAGTTAAACGAATCAGCTAATTCTTTCTTGCATGCTTACGGATCTCTTCTCTTGGCGTCTCGACCTAGTCCTGTTGTTGTTCAGAACGGACGACAATCGCTACCGAGATGTTCGCCAAGGTTGGTGGATTTTCGATCTAGTCCTGTTGTTATTCAGAATCGACGACAATCGATGACGAGAAGTAATAGCTGCTCACCATCTTCACCCAAAGTAGCGGCAAGTTCTCCTCTGGAGAGTCATCATATATTCGGTAGGTCAAGCCGTCTCACTTATTAATGTGTTCCTTAACATTGCACATTTTCTTCAGAAAACGGATGTCGATAACACTTTAGATGCATTGAAGAGTGAAATTGAGAAAGTTCGTTTACCGTATTTAGACTTGGCACAAATTAGAAATATTTTAGAAAAAACTGACATGTCTGTTCTTACTAATGATCCTCACGGATTCTTGAACACTGTGACGTAGTCTCTAGCAAAAATAGTAGTGATGTAACAATACTGTGACGTAGTCTAATAATAACACGAGGGTGATAATCACCTGCAAAACACGAGGGTGTTAATTGCACATATAGTAGTGATGTAACAATACTGTGACGTAGTCTAATAATAACACGAGGGTGATAATCACCTGCAAAAACACGAGGGTGGTGTGAACAGCGTTCAAAACTTTTTTAATCAGGAAAGGAAACTAGTAAACAACAATGAAGCAGCAGCAGCAGCAGCGATCGACTTTACCAGTAAAGGACCGAAGGATCTTCCGATTTCGGATATCCTATCTTTTCTCAAAAACGATTTTGAAAATATTATGAAATGTATAATAAGTCGTTTAATGGTAGTGGTAAGCGAAAAAGAATTTGAAATTATTGCCGATCTTTGTAAAGAAATAATTAAAATTATGGTTGATAGTATACACGTGGCTGTCAATCCCCAAAAAAATTTAGAGAATGTAAGCACTAAAGTTATACTTGAGAGCAATGCCACAGGGGTGTACATAGACGGGGATGGCTTGATCTCACATCTGTCCGATGTTCAAAGACCAGATCAAACCTTAAAGACATCAGACACAATTTGATAAGAAATCTACTTAACATTATCAAAGCCTATAAAATCAACACGTATCTCACCAATAATTCACTCAAAGAAACTATGTATGAAAATATCTTCACGGCTGCTATTCCGTTCTCTTCTGTGTTCGCAAGGTTCTTGTATGACGACATCGAAGGTTATGGTGCACACCTACAAGCTGTGTTAGCAGAATTAAAACTTTGATTCAATAAAATATATATTTATAACTAACATGTCTTAATAGCCAAAAAGTGGGGTCCGGTATTTTACGTCTCCGTGCAAGACAAAAGCAATGACTTATGCTTTAATTTCGCAACATGTGGATGAGGGATACACGAACTAAACTACATGGCATGTGAGGTAAACAAAGTGTATACACAAGGTATCGATAGGGTGGGGTCCGGATCTACATAGGGGTATACACAAGGTATCGACAGGGTGGGGTCCGGATCTACATAGGGGTATACACAAGGTATCGACAGAGTGGGGTCCGGATCTACATAGGGGTATACAAGGTATCGACAGAGTGGGGTCGGATTTACATAGGGTATACACAAGCTTCTTTGACGACACTTCGCCCGAAGGCACTTCTCTGAGCGTAATCCGTTAACCCTACGCGAGGTAGATCATTGGGATGGTCAACACAACTTGAAATCAAATCGTCAATAGTGATGGAATCCGAGTTGATAGACTTCATGAAGACAATGTTACATAGACGTTGGATACAATCGCTCTTATCTTCCGTCAATAATCGTTTGATGAAAGCAGCAGGTCTAGAAGCGAGGAAAGCTCTTCGACCCAATAAAAAGGAGATGAAGTGTTTTTCGATAAACTCGTTCCAATTCCTTGTATCGAAACCATTGAAATCAAATATTTCTGTTATGGTGGACATGATGTTTTCATAAAATTCATCGTTAGTACCCAACATCCCCAGCATGTAAGCTGTGTAAGTGTAGAAAAAGGTAGTGTCTTCTTCAATATCAAAGAAACGTCCTTCCCTCTCACATCTTGAGAAATAGGAATTGGATGTGGGTAATACTGCTGAAGATTTCCAAGACCGACTGACAATGTAGAGACTCTTGATGAACGGGAGTAGTCTCTTGGCGTCGTCTCCATTCGTCCCATTGAGTGCATAAATTTCACAATTTTCAATGCACAACCTGAACACAATACAAGACATTAACACTCTGGTAAAAGTAAAAGTCTCTCTGTTAGTGGCTTCCAGAGACATTAGAAATGTTACCCTCTCATCAACAGTGAGATCTGCTTCATCATTCCAACGCGAAAACCTTATGTTTTCATTTTGAGTTTCTTTCAAATTGATTTTAGAAGCTGTGTCGTTACTAGAGGAATTCGCTACAATTAATAAAGTTTTCGGTTGAACGCGAATCGTCGGCATTCATGATCGTTTCGTAAGCTCACAGTAGCTCAAGTGGGGTCTAAAATTTGTCAATTTTGTCTCATAAGTAGGTCCTACACATCACCTAAAAAATTGAAAGGTTGCCTGCGGGGTATCCAAAATGGGATTATTGCGTTTAGAAATTTAAAAAAAAAAGCCTTTAATCTTTCATCTACTTTATTTGAATACAGAGGTGAGTAATTCTTCAACCAGTAGAGTTTGATTTATTCTTCAACCAGAAGAGATATGGGTTGAGTTAGAGACAAGACAGGTCTGTCAGGTATACCTAATAATTGTAGTTCGTCGAGATCTTCTTTACTTGCTTTATTCAATTTGTTTTACATAAACAACAGATAGAGTCACAACGTCTTCTATACTCTTCGCCAACAAAGATGGGACGGTGATTGATTGTTGTACATCTGATGCATCTCTCAAACGGTTGTAAGCGTTAGCAGCAGCGAAGTAGGCAAACTGCGTCCAGCCTGGAGTGTCTGTACACAAGCCGTGACGAAAACGTTGACATTGTTTCACCAAACCCGCGAACACCACATATTCATTGGGGGATAACCACATATCTCTGACTCTTCCCGTCTTTGGCTCCAAGAATGACACCGGTAGAAACTTTGAATTGAAATGTTGTTCGCTTTGCTTGTTGTATAATTTCATTCGAAATGTATGACGTATGGTCAAAGCAACCAGTAGAACGATTAACATTAAAATGCTGAACACACCCAACACGTGAGACCAATTTAAATAGCGCAATTCAGTCATTGTTTTGTTAATATGTCTCTGTTTTTAGTTTCAAGTTACATGCCTCTTCAAAATTTTTCACAGACATTATTGATTCTGAAAACACTACTTCTGAATTGTCGATTTCATGCACATGTAAATAACCTTGTTTAATGAAATTGATATTAATTTCATATTTTTGAAGATTTTCATTGGTTTGGAATAAATCATTATTTAACGTGGCATGAACTTTAAAATCGTCAATGATAGGTTTGTTGTTATTGATTGGAAGAGTCATGTTTTTACGAAAATTAAGAAATGCAAGGAGATCATTGTTGTTGAGTAAATCGATGAATCCGTGAGGATTATCAGTTATTTTTAAATTCATGGCTAACGCTCTCGGCATGACGTATTCAATGATTGTGTTCGTCTCATTGTTAAATTTAGAAGAGGGTGCGGCGAGAGCAACAGCGGCGGCGGCTTTGCGTTTACGGCGAAGTGCTGCCGCTGCCGCACTCGGATCTGTTATGATAATCTCTACCCCGCCATTCAATAGAGTGTTGGGTAGAGTCACCTTCATGACAGCGTCCATCTGCAATGTATTGTGTGTCTTTATCTTCTGAAGCTTCCGATTCTGAATTTAGTTCGTACTGAATGTCGTCTAACCTTGTGTGAGTTGAATGTGTGTCTTTATTTTCCGAAGCTTCCGATTCTGAATTTAGTTCGTACTGAATGTCGTCTAACCTTGTGTGAGTTGAATGTGAGTCTTTATCTTCCGAAGCTTCCAATTCTGAATTTAGTTCGTACTGAATGTCGTCTAACCTTGTGTGAGTTGAATGTGAGTCTTTATCTTCCGAAGCTTCCAATTCTGAATTTAGTTCGTACTGAATGTCGTCTAACCTTGTGTGAGTTGAATGTGTATCTTTGTCTTCCGAAGCTTCCGATTCTGAATTTAGTTCGTACTGAATGTCGTCTACCTTTGATTGAAGTGAATGTGTGTCTTTGTCTTCCGATACTTCCGATTCTGAATTTCATTTTTATAGTTAAAACAAAATGCGATATAAGTAACGTCATAATATACACAGACACACTCACAACTGTAGAGTCAGAATTGGACACTCCATAAGACAAGGTTACACATTCACCTCAATACAGTTTAGTTGACATTCAATGCGATTAGACATTAGTGTCTTTGTCTTCCGAAGCTTCCGATTCTGAATTTAGTTCGTACTGAATGTCGTCTAACCTTGTGTGAGTTGAATGTGTGTCTTTGTCTTCCGAAGCTTCCGATTCTGAATTTAGTTCGTACTGAATGTCGTCTAACCTTGAGTGAGGTGAATGTGTGTCTTTGTCTTCCGAAGCTTCCGATTCTGAATTTAGTTCGTACTGAATGTCATCTAACCTTGTGTGAAGTGAATTTGTGTCTTTGTCTTCCGAAGCTTCCGATTCTGAATTTAGTTCGTACTGAATGTCGTCTACCTTGTGTGAGTTGAATGTGTGTCTTTATCTTCTGAAGTTTCCGATTCTGAATTTAGTTCGTACTGAATGTCGTCTAACCTTGTGTGAGTTGAATGTGTGTCTTTGTCTTCCGAAGTTTCCGATTCTGAATTTAGTTCGTACTGAATGTCGTCTAACTTTGTGTGAGTTGAATGTGTGTCTTTATCTTCTGAAGTTTCCGATTCTGAATTTAGTTCGTACTGAATGTCGTCTACCTTGTGTGAGGTGAATGTGTGTCTTTATCTTCTGAAGTTTCCGATTCTGAATTTAGTTCGTACTGAATGTCGTCTAACCTTGTGTGAGTTGAATGTGTGTCTTTGTCTTCCGAAGCTTCCGATTCTGAATTTAGTTCGTACTGAATATCGTCTAACCTTATGTGAGGTGAATGTGTGTCTTTGTCTTCCGAAGCTGCGATTCTGATTTTTAGTTCGTACTGAATGTCGTCTACCTTTGATTGAAGTGAATGTGTGTTTTTGTTTTCCGATACTTCCGATTCTGAATTTAGTTTTTATAGTTAAAACAAAATGCGATGCAAGTAACGTCATGGATTTTAAAGATGTTAAAGTTGATGCTACACCCGCTACTCCACTTGGACGTACTAGGATTAAAAACAAGGCTATGTTGTTTTCCCTCCGAACAGAACACGTTTTCGAATTGGTACTGACGCGGGTAAACTATAAGTTTACTAGCCACCAATGCGACATGAAGACCTAATGGTGTCACGACGCAAGCTACATTCGAGTCATTCAAAGAAACGATTTCTATTTCTCTGGATATGTCAGCAGGTAGAATACCCAATTTAAAATCTCTTACAACCTGAATGTAATTCTTCAAAAACATATTTCGACGAACTGACTTAGACAATTCTAATTTATCGAATTTTAAATTCAAAAATGGATGAATGTTGTTAGATGACTTGTTCTTGGTGTTGTTGTGGACATGTTTTCTATTAGAAAACATGAGTACAAATATAACCACCGAATTTTTAGGTTTTAGATTTATTAAGATGAAGATATCTAATAAAATGGGCATTTACTACTTTCCACCTTGGATGAAACTCATCAAGAGTGTACAAAGTGAACCCCCATCCCTATTTTATAGAATAATAAAATCATTGATTTAATTTTTTGTATATATACCCAATATTCCTTCCTTTTTTATTATCCTTGTATCCCGTTATCACAATTACATCCAAATAAAACTTCATTTATTCCGTTCTTACCTAACACAGGAAGTACCCTATTGGATGGAAATATGTCACAATGGAACACATTCGAAGAAATGATAAAACTTTTATTAATGAAACTAAAAATATGATTTCTAGTGCTGACAGAAAAATATAATTTTAAGGAGGCAGGTAAATTAACCTTAACAAACTGATGGAAATCAACAAGACTGGTCCTCTTCTTATTAGTAGACACATGAAGAATTGTAACATAAGGAGAATTACAAATTTGTCTGATACTTTCATTTCCAAGTTCTAGAAGGGTTGATTCTAAATTCTCACATGGTTGACAACTGAAGTGAAAATAACGCAGACGGATATTATAATCGTAGTTCTTTAACTTGTCCACAACACCCCACCCCACTGCTGCTAATCTGTAGCCTCCCTCCCTCCTCCTCCTCCTCCTAGTTTGAGCCACCCTACCACCCACCCACCCCTCCCTCTTGTTTTCCAAGTGGGGTCCAGATCTGCAGGGGGGTCATGACATATAGTGATTCGTAATAAGTCCGAAATTAATTTTGCCACGAGAATGGGGAGAGGGTGGTTGTGACAGCTGTGTAGGTGGTGGTTTAGGTGGTGGTGGTGGTTTAGGTTAGGTTAGGTGGTGGTGGTGGTTTAGGTGGTGACTCACTCACTCACACCCGCCTTAAGCCTCCTACTACTACTACTACTAAGCCGCCGCCGCCACGACCACCCACCCCCACCCCCACACACACCCCGGTTTAGTTCCGCAATAATTTCAACAATGTATATAAAATGCAAATATATCAGGTAAATCTGGACCCAGTTTAGCAGGGCCACACACCCACACCCACCACACACACCCACACCGTACTACTAATGGTGACGTAGTATCTCTTATCAACACATGCTAAATCACAGGTGTTTTCTAAAGACCACAATCCATCATAAAGATGTTGATCCTCAACAGCTATACAATGTTTTAACATCACCATGTTGTATACACACATTTCTCGATATCTAGTGTCTAGAATAATACTCTCATCTGCTTGGAGCACCACATCCAATCCTGGTCCCACATATTGCAACTCGTAACAGAAATGCTCAGGACAGACACGTTCGACACCAACAACGCTCTGTATGCATTCTTTCAACCGCAATCCGACGCTTACCTCTGTCAGGTATTCGATGAATTTATCTGCACTGTCTAGGAACCTGTACACCTTACCCAAAGTAGGTATGAAATAAACACCCAATTTGACGCGTAATATGTACTCTTCTCTATAGTCCACGCTAACACTAGCGTTGTTGTCCGTTTTCACATAGTGTCGGTTTTCTCATATTTGTCACACAAGAGTTCCACTTCTCTTAAGAGCGTTGACTGCTTGCTTTTAATTTATGTAATGATTCTGCTTTCAAGTGTATTACGATTTCGATCAGTATTCAGGTGCTGTGTTAGTATCACCGGTTATGTCCATCTTAGCTCAGGTTGAAGCCGGTCAACGATCAGACCGCAACATCCTTAGGAGTTTAAAAGCTAGTGATGTTGAAAATCAAATCTTATCCAGGATGAAAAAGCAAGGTTGTCCAACGATTAAATTAAATTTTGTCTTCGGGATAGGTAACACCAACGTGTGTTACGGTTTCTCGAGAGCCGATTCAAACGTTAGTGACGTGTCGGCTTTTGTGGTTGCAGCGGACAAGGACGCTGAACACTTGTCAGCACATCATGTCGTGCTTCACACAGGTCCGACATCCACATTTAAAACGACTCACACAAATCACAAGCAAGTAACGACACACACCGTAACCATTCCGTCGTTTGACCGGAAAGCAATCAACGAGACGACGTCTGATATAACTAGCGCTACATTGACAGTGCAGAAAATGGGAATTCGTTGCAAGGATGCAGACACACTTGACACTATGCTTGCTGCTGTTAAATCTAACTTGGTGACTTTCTTATTACATTTGGTTATTAATGGAAGTCATGTATAACCAAGTGCACTTGAAAGAGTAAGACATTATTTAGTACATTTAAAAAAAGGTTAACAATAAAATGTAGACTTAGCTTTGGCTTTAAACACCCGAGTAACACTGATTGAGTTATACATTGTAAGCTTCCTAAGATAAAACACACATTCACCTCAATAGAGTTAAGACGATATTGTAAGTTCACAAGACAAAAACTTAAATAACATTCACCAGGACTCACAAAGTACAAGAGTGCAAATGTCATCTAACCTCGATCGAGGTGAATGTGTGTATTAATCTTTCGGAGCTTCTGATTCTGTTAACACTCCAATTAAGAATTGGATGCATCACAACAGAAAAACACACATTAGCCTTAAGGAATCGAAGTGAATGTGTGTTTTAGTCTTCCGGAGCTTCCGATTTTGACAATACTGTTACATAGTATGTAATAGTTGCTTAACACTCAAATTAAGAATTGGATGCATCACAACAGACAAACACACATTCACCTTAATGGAGTTTAGACGACATTCAAATGTCATCTAACCTTAACCGAGGTGAATGTGTGTTTTAGTCTTCCAGAGCTTCCGATTCTGTTAACACTCGTATTAAGAATTGGATGCATCACAACAGACAAACACACATTCACCTTAATGGAGTTTAGATTCTCATTGAATGTCGTCTCAACTCCATTGAGGTGAATGTGTGACTTTGTACTATGTAGCGTCCAATTCTAACTTTGATAGACATCAGAATCGGACGCTCAGTAAGTCAAAAACACATTCACCTTAACAGAGTTTAGATTCTCATTGAATGTCGTCTCAACTCCATTGAGGTGAATGTGTGACTTTGTACTATGTAGCGTCCAATTCTAACTTTGATAGATATCAGAATCGGACGCTCAGTAAGTCAAACACACACATTCACCTTAACAGAGTTTAGATTCTCATTGAATGTCGTCTCAACTCCATTGAGGTGAATGTGTGACTTTGTACTATGTAGCGTCCAATTCTAACTTTGATAGACATCAGAATCGGACGCTCAGTAAGTCAAACACACACATTCACCTTAACAGAGTTTAGAGTCTCATTGAATGTCGTCTCAACTCCATTGAGGTGAATGTGTGACTTTGTACTATGTAGCGTCCAATTCTAACTTTAATAGACATCAGAATCGGACGCTCAATGAGTCAAACACACACATTCACCTTAACAGAGTTTAGAGTTTCATTGAATGTCGTCTCAACTCCATTGAGGTGAATGTGTGACTTTGTACTATATTGCGTCCAATTCTGATGTCTGAATGTCGTCTAAACTTCATTGAGGTGCAGATATGTCTTGGCCTTACGGAGCGTCCGATTCTACACATCCGAATCAGATACAGTATATTTATAATTTATTTAACCTGAACTATATTTTTTGAGCAGTGTGAATTTGATACATTTTTGAAGTATCGAATTTTAAACACTTCAAAACCAAAGAAATATAGCTATTTTCATCTAAGAAAAGTTAAATGAGAAAGAAGATTCAAAGTGCAAGCCAAAGTCAGAATTGGACGCTATATGGCACACAGTACCTAGCAACGATACAATATTGGACCCCAGTCTTTCTGTTGTATAGACAAAAGGTTGAATTATCCTAAGCTACCATTTTCATCTAAGAAAAGAGAAAAGACTCAAGATCTAATGTCGATGTGTCCGTTTCGGATATACCAGAATCAGAATTGAACGCTACCCGCTTTCCCTGCTGCATGGGGATTGTAACACATGGCACATACTTAGTAACGATACAATATTGGACCCCAGTCTTTCTGTTATAAAGACAAAAGGATAACACTAACAACAACAACAATACAATATTGGACCCCAGTCCTAAATTTGAAATATTGGATCAAACCAGTCTGTTTTAATACTAAATTTGAAATATTTAACTCCAGTCTTTCTTATCTGTGTCTAGATTGAATACGTTTTGATATTTTTAATTTCACAAATTGTGATTTATGTTCTATACCGCGATATCAAAGACCTTATTTTTTCACCTTTTTTTTTATATTAAACAAATACAGAGTGTCATCCTGTCCGTTACGATGTCTAACGAACAACAATTAGTTTTCTCGAACGAACAACAATTAGTCTTATCCTTGATAGATGAATTGAAACAAGGAGTTGAAGATGGTTTGAAGAAAAGTTGCCTGTATGTCAAGAGTGTCTACCAGGCACATCTGCAACAGTTCGAACGCACACTAGAACACGATCAGTTTGCAGACACGAGTCTCTCCAAACTCGAAATGCAGTCAATAGACGAAATTCAGATGAACAAACCCGTTCATTGGGATTTTGCATTGAAGCTGTCTCACGCCTTGCGATCGAGTATACGTTTCATGTCCATCGCGTTGGATGATATTTTGTCCGAGTTCCGTATGGTGCTAGCGTTGCACCTCGAGAACCTCCACACGACGTACCAGGTCGCACCTTCGTTCGACTCCATACCTGTATTCAACAATAGAGTTCATGTGATGGGTGGTGTGCGTCCACCCAGCAACGAAGAGTTCGTTCCAATATATTTTTATTGGATATTTCGAAATACTCGTATAGTTTTTTAATACCGTCTGTAATATTGTTTCGTTATTCATTTCTAGAGTTCGGGAACGGTTACACTTCCTTCCTTCCTCGAGTTCTAAATGGAAGTGTAGAGATGTGGTCCAGAGCCCAGAAGAACCCCCCCCATATCACTACAAGAGGAGGAGAAGGGAAGTGGTTGCCAGCAACGACCATAACTAATATCATTTTATTCAATTACAGTTGACAGCAGTTGGTTGCAGTTGAATATCTATACCATGGCGAACGAGGGTTCCAGTCTACATGTAAACTTTTCTTTTCTCTATTTAATAAACTTTAACTTTAGTAGTGCCTGAGTTTTATTTTAAAACATGTGAGTTAGAAAAATATAGAAATGAATCCAAAGACAAAATATTATTATCAAAGTTATTTGATGACGACGGTGAAACAAATTGTATTAAGTTTCCAACCCCATCGTTTAAAATTTATCAAAGCGAAGCTTTAACATCGGTGCGCTTGTGTCAAGAAGTGGCATGTAACCTGTACCCTAAGAGTTTACCACGACCTTTTCGATTAACCAAGTACAAGTACACGCCGTACGATTAGCTTTAATTCAATACTACAAACATGCTTGTTGGAGTCCTTCTTTGAGTGTTGAAACTCTGTTAAACGCAACATATGACTCGAGAATTCGTGAAGAGATACGAGTGAACAATTATGGAGGGGGTTTTGTCATTGGCGATGGAACAGGTATTGGCAAGACCAGGAAATGGCTGCTTTTATCATCAGTGTCGTGTTGGCCGAGTCGAGCATTAAACAACTAGCCATTGATTCACATATGGATGTGTTAACACATACGTCAAGGCGGAATGTTTACGGGAACCCTTTCTTTATCTGGATAACGTGCTCTCGTAACTTGTTCAGAGATTGCCAAAATGATATATTACAGGTTCTCGTCAATAAAGATGATCGGTTCAATACTTGGACTAAGGTAGGGTTCGCAGACAGACCGAGTTTTGCAAACACGGATAGTGACAGTTCTTTGTCGAAAGACTATAGTATTCACACTCATGGTTACGACAACAAAGAATGATCGTTAAATTTTATAATTGGAAAAACATAGTCTCGATGAATAAAGAAATGCGCACCCGTGAAACCGTAACGCTGACACCTGCGATCTTATCGACGATTCAAACACATATTCGACGAATAGGCTTTAAGAGAAAAACTTTACTAATGCTCGTTATGTAATGTGTGGTACGTTTTCAACGAATGTCAACGATAAGGAAATGATGGTCTTACCAGGATCGGAGTATGCCGGGTCGTGTTGTTCGGAGGGAGATAACAGAATTCACATTTACAACGCTAGTAGAAGAAGTGTTCGTTATGCTAGATTAACTCGACCTTACATCGGTGTCCTTTTAGACAAGTTTCCAATAGAATGGAAGGCAAACGTCTTTGTCGGTAACCCAATTCTCTCATGAAATCAATACATTGATTGCCGCGCTCTTGACTAACATCATGTACAGTCTGTATTTCATGATGCAAGACACTTAGAACATACAACAATAATTGCACATCGTCAGGTAACCTAAAATTTCTAGTGAAGTGTTTCAACTTGTTGGAAAATAAATTTCTCGTCGACGATCTTAAATTTCGAAGACAAGGAATAGAAGAGAGGAATGTGGGTGGATGTCTGACAGTGTTAAAATTAACTTGACTCGATCCACGATGTGGGTATGAGCACCCACATAAGCTATGTATTTTGTGTGGAGACGTTCCATATAATCCGCATGGCTGATGTGTGGAATCGTCGTCATTTTGATTGTAGACTGTTTGAAGACTAGCTTGCTCCAAACTATCTCTTTCTCCAATGATGAATGATGGTTGCCTGTTAAGGTAGAGACGCAGTTAAGTATTTATAATCTTGTTGATGATACAAACACAGACGCACATACAAGGCTAAGACACACGCACACAAACACGACTACTACACACCTACCAATGAAATGACAGACGCCACCGCCGCTGTTGTCTCTTCGACACGCAGACTCAACTCAATGCGAGCACACACTAAATGTCGACTTAACTCTATTGAAGTGAATGTGTGTTTTTGTCTTACGGAGTGTCCAATTCTGAATTTGTAGCAGTTAGACTTTAATTCAAACATTAGACTTACAAAATCAGAATTGAACACTTCGTAAGACAAAGACACACATTCACCTCAATAGAGTTTAGTCGACATTCAAGCGAGTACACACACCAGAGATTCAAAGTTACGTATACTCTCTCACATGCGTAATAAAGATGAGAGAAAGTTAAGAATATTTTTTTTTAAATGTTAACCGCTACAGGTGACACGCAGACTCAACTCAATGTCGACTTAACTCTATTGAAGTGAATGTGTGTTTTTGTCTTACGGAGTGTCCAATTCTGAATTTGTAGCAGTAAGACTTTAACTCAAACATTAGACTTACAAAATCAGAATTGAACACTTCGTAAGACAAAGACACACATTCAGACCAAATTTTACTATCACTTGTTTTGAATGTTAAGCCGATCGCTATTGGTTCACCACCACTGATGCTGACTCTCTCATCATCGTCTTCTGGATCGCTATCGACAGTTGTCCAAGATAAATCATCAGATTTGATAACAGTATTCATTCTGCCTTGTGAACCTTCGGAGACGCATGCCTGTCACGAACCTTAAAACAAATTCATAATGACGTGGTTCTTGGTGGTGATTTTAGATGCTGTTTCCACAGGGCTGGTATATCAATTCGGTGAAACAGTCTCTCAAATTTGCTATCTGTTCTTTGTCGTATTCTGTTGTGAATTGCACATTATCCAAGACGATATTGCACTCAGTCGCGACTTGGAGAGGATTAACTTCATTGTACATTAATAGAGTCAGGTTTTTCTCAATAGATCTATCTGATCTTTATTCTTTTCCGTGACCTGAATCCCATCGAGAATGATATTGCATCGATTCACGAGATCCGACTGAGCGTATGCCTCAACATCGATGGGGTGTTGGGTGTAGCACGATCCATGATTAGGCAACGAGAGGACATAATCTCTGTGTTCTTTGCCCTTGAACACTACACCTTCGCGGCGTTCGCGTCTGTCCAAGTTGTACTCCTCAGTGGATACGGTTTCATTCATCGTTACGGTGGTGTAGTTAGAGTTATCGCTTGAGTATGTGTTTAATTACCGTTAACCATATAGCCATTTATATGTGACGTGTCCAATTACGCTCGGGTTCAATCACGGATTATGGATAAGGTCATAGAAAACCACCTGTCTAACAACCTGGGAAGTGCTTACAAAGATCTCGCTGCCACTAAAGAGGAAGACAACGCTGCGCGGACTACTGACATCGTGCTGTTCGTCATATCAATTATTTGGCATTAATCTCAAAATGAAGTGTAATGCAATGGTGCAAAAATTGATTGATCACACCCGTGTCATGCCAAATTACAAGGTCAAGTCAACAGACAGAATGACATGCGTGACATGCGATGCTGCATTCAAGGAAGGTCTACGTGTCTTCCAATCAGCTTGTGGTCATTTGAATCACCGATTTTGCATTTCCACGCACATGGACTACTATCACAAGTATGATTGTGTGGTGTGCTCAAAGCCCTTCACCCACCGCGAATTGCAACATGGCAGGACCACATTGATCTTCAGACAACACCATCCCTTCGTCATCAGGGAATTCGCACTGTTGGACGATGACATGAACATCATGGATTCACACGTCATCAATAACAAAGCAGCTGCATTCAAAGAAGAGGTTTCACCTGGTGTCTTCAAGTTCATCGATAACAGGTATGATCCAGTCGTTATCAGTGAAAATGTCGATGAGGATGGGTACCCCTTGTACAGTCCGGTTGAAGACGATGACGTAGTCAACGAGGAGGAGGAGGAGGAGGATGACGATGACGACGACGAGGACGATAACGAAGAGGAAGAGGATGACGATAACGAAGAGGAAGAGGAGGAACAGGATGACGAAGAAGACGACAACAACAACGAGGAGGAGGAGGAGGAGGAGGATAATGAGGTGGACATTCCAGTCTACGCACCTGGTGAAGAGGAGGAGGAGGAGGAGGAGGAGGAGGAGGATGTTCCAGAGGAGGAGTCGGTTCCAGTTCCAGAGGAGGAGATGGTTCCAGTTCCAGAGGAGGAGTCGGTTCCAGTTCCAGAGGAGGAGTCGGTTCCAGTGAAGGAGGAGGAGTCGATTCCAATCGGTAATGAGCTTGTTCCCTTCGTTGAAGAGGAGACGACTGAAAATCAGCTATGGCGTGTTAAGACGAGTGTCCTCATCACCCGCAAATTGGTTGCAGTTCCTGGTAATAAGAAGGCGAATACCAAGCGTCATAATGAGGATACTGACGACTTGCCTGATGCCAAGAGAACCAGGATAGTGTTGCCAAATGTGGCCATCGATGGTGAGAGATTAACGATGTGGAACGACGATGGGTATATCCACATTGTGTCACCAGGCTTCATGAATGAATCACAGCCCATGGAAATGATGTCATCGTTGACTAACCAGTCGCATAAATTGAAGATCAATCTGTATGAGAACTGCACTTATAAGTGCTAAATAGGTGTTGCTGATTGTGTATTGTTTATAGGAAATTCATGTCTTGTAAATATCGGTGTTTATAATGTTTAATCAATAAACCAATGTTAGTACACATGGCTACTGATTTTCCCAAATACGAGTCGATACAAACAAAACATGACAAAAAAAAAAACAGTGCCAAAGACATGCAAAAAAAAATTGGCAATCAACACGCAATAATGACGTGTTTATAGTAAGTAAGTGTGGTCAACGCCCCTGGCAGCTTACGTCACCAAAGGTCATGCGGACTTCGAGGTAAGTGTTATGTGCAATCAGCGCTATTGCTTACGTCATTGGTGTCATTATTAACCTTGTCAACAACAATATCCAAATTTGGCATGTGTTAACAACCATCCCTTATTATCAATTGATCGGAAAAATAACAACAAGACTAAAAATCACGCAATGCTTCCTGCCATTTTTAGCATGAGCATAACACTCCTTACGATTTACGTCATCTCAATCAATCGTGCCGAATCCAACAATGTCCAAATTTAGCTTGATTTGGCATACCTTTATTACATGCCAAAATTGGATAACCACGCTTACGTCATTAACAAGTGCGTGATATGCCAAACTACGACTACGTCACAGTATGTATCGATAGGAGGTATTGCTTACGTCACTACATGTGTGCGATTATCACCCTCGTGTTAGAGAATACGTCACAGTATTGATTGTTAGTGCAATTTATACCCTCGTGTTTTTGCAGGTGATTATCACCCTTGTGACTACGTCACAGTATTGTTACGTCACTACTATTTTTGCAGGTGATTATCACCCTCGTTATTGTTATAGACTACGTCACAGTATTGTTACGTCACTACTACATGTGCAATTATCACCCTCGTGTTTTTACAGGTGATTATCACCCTCGTGTTATTGTTAGACTACGTCACAGTATTGTTACGTCACTACTATTTTTGCAGGTGAATATCACCCTCGTGACTACGTCACAGTATTGTTACAGGTGATTATCACCCTCGTTATTGTTAGAGACTATGTCACAGTATTGTTACGTCACTAATACATGTGCAATTATCACCCTCGTGTTTTTTTACAGGTGATTATCACCCTCGTGTTATTGTTAGACTACGTCACAGTATTGTTACGTCACTACTATTTTTGCAGGTGATTATCACCCTCGTGACTACGTCACAGTATTGTTACAGGTGATTATCACCCTCGTGTTATTGCTAGACTACGTCACAGTATTGTTACGTCACTACTACATGTGCAATTATCACCCTCGTGTTTTTTTACAGGTGATTATCACCCTCGTGTTATTGTTAGACTACGTCACAGTATTGTTACGTCACTACTATTTTTGCAGGTGATTATCACCCTCGTGACTACGTCACAGTATTGTTACAGGTGATTATCACCCTCGTGTTATTGCTAGACTACGTCACAGTATTGTTACATCACTACTATTTTTGCAGATAATTTAGAGACTACGTCACAGTATTGTTACGTCACTACTATATGATATGTGCAATTAACACCCGTCATTTCCATATGTGGAATTAACACCCTCGTTTTTTGCAGGTGATTATCACCCTCGACACACATTCACCGATAGAGTCAGAATCTGTTCATGATCAACACTAGCTAGAGTGGGGTCCGATATTTGACGATTTCGTCTCCTAAGCGTTAATCTAAAAATTGAGTTTTTCTGAGGGAAGGTATATAAATTATTAGAGAGGGAGAAAGTAGGAATCTGTAAAGTTATATTCTCGAATTTAGGTAGTTTGTCGCGACAAAGATAGAAATTGGACGCTCCGTAGTGCAGACACACATTCATCTCAATTAAGTTTATAATCTGTATGCACCCCATGAAGATTTGGACCCCACTTTGTACTATCGATGTACATATACCCATGCAAAGTTTATATTCTGAAGTTAGTGTATCCCTCATTCACATATTGTTAAATTAAAGCATAAGCCATTGAAGTTGTCTTGCATGGAGATGTAAAATATTGGACCCAACCTTTTTGCTTCTGATATTTTCAGAGTTGGTATTCTCAAAGTTAAATATTTACTTTACATGTGAATATATAGTGTATCCCTCATTCACATATTGTTAAATTAAAGCATAAGCCATTGAAGTTGTCTTGCATGAAGATGTAAAATATTGGACCCAACCTTTTGCTTCTGATATTTTCAGAGTTGGTATTCTCAAAGTTAAATATTTACTTTACATGTGAATATAAGTTTATTAAGATGCGTCACATATTGTTAAATTAAAGCATAAGCCATTGAAGTTGTCTTGCATGGAGATGTAAAATATTGACACACATTCACTTTGATAGAGTTTAGATATTTTCAGAGTTGGTATTCTCAAAGTTAAATATTTACTCTACATGTGAATATAAGTTTATTAAGATGCGTCATACAAACATACACATTCACCTTGATAAATGTATAAGAATTGGGATAGAGTTTAGACAACATTCAAACACACATTAACCTTAACCGAAGTGAATGTGTGTTTTAGTCTTCTGGAGCTTCAGATTCTGTTAACACTCCAATTAAGAATTGGATGCAACATAACAGAAAAACACACATTTGCCTTAAGGGATCGAAGTGAATGTGTGTTTTAGTCTTCCGGAGCTTCAGAGTCTGTTAACACGCCATTTAAGAATTGATGCAATATAACAGAAAACACACATTCGCCTTAAGGGATCAAAGTGAATGTGTGTTTTAGTCTTCCGGAGCTTCAGATTCTGTTCACACTCCAATTAAGAATTGGATGCATTATAACTGAAAAACACACATTCGCCTTAAGGGATCAAAGTGAATGTGTGTTTTAGTCTTCCGAAGCTTCAGATTCTGTTCACACTCCAATTAAGAATTGGATGCAACATAACAGAAAAACACACATTCGCCTTAAGGGATCAAAGTGAATGTGTGTTTTAGTCTTCCGAAGCTTCAGATATTGAAGGGTAAAAAAAAATTCATTAACAAATTGTGTATTTAATTTATAATAATAAAAAATCTATATCTATCTCTTAATATTATTTAAACTATGCTTTGGCTTTGTTTCATTTTGAACTATGTTTTGGTTTGGGTTTGAATTGTGGTTACACATGAATCGCCTCCACTCTTTACATGGTCATATTGCGTTCAGGAAGAGGCGGTGGTGTAATGCATGATGATGAAGCATTGGGTGCAGAACTGCTAATGTAATTATTCATGGACATGTAATGATCCTCCTTTATTCTCAACATCCTCTTATCAACGGGTTACTTTTTTGAATAAAACTGGTGGGGGTGGGTGACGGGGCAATTCGTAGACATGTGAGTGTGAGGGTATCTGCGGCTGCGGCTTACAAATTATGTGAGAATGACTGCTAGATGGAATTGACCATGAAACTCGTCCGGATTTCAAGTCGATGATTGGATTTTTGAGTGGTTCTACAGGAATGTTCATAGGGGTGAATCTGGAACACTTCCCAACCCTTCTTTTTGAGGGACGGTGTAAGTGGAGAGTCTATGAGTGAATATGGATGTGGCAAAGCAGGAAATCACGTCTCTACTGCCTTCGACATGTGGATTGAACATCCCAACGTTCAGAGTCGAAGGAGACGTGCCTGTTGCGTTCTCCATCATATCGATTAGTCGACGAGAAACCGAACCGTCTTGACCATCCATAACCGCCTTATTGGTAATCTGGTCGACAAAATTGTCTCCTAGAGATGGATTGTAAATATCATTGATGCTATTTTTGTTATAGACTGATTTAGGAGGTATGTCTGCAGCGTGCCCGTTGTGTGCACCCATGGTCTTTGCGGACCTATTGAATCTCGTGGGCTTCCATAATTTCTCGTCGTTGAGATAATTAGCAGGTCTGTTGAGAAGTCGACACGAATAAGGAGTGAATGCCACGTTACTGCTTTTGGCGGACCACACATTAGCCGTGAACGGAACCTTCGTGTTGAGGTCCCAGCCCGTGTTGATGTTGAGATGATCGAGGTTGATCCGAGACCCTTGACGGTCGGTACGCCCAATGCTGTTCATAACATGTAAGTCACCAGCCTGTAACTTCAAGAGAGTGTATGTCAAACTGAGATCATTCTTAGGTAGAGTGGACATGAGCAGAAATTGACTGTGTCTATTTCCGCGACTGGGTACAGCTGCGACAGGTCCGTCTCTGCCGTTGGCGTGCAAGACAGGACAGAACACATCACAAGTACAGTTGCACGTCTCTTGTTTTCCTAGAGACGAAAAGTAATCGATGAGGTTGTGTTTATTTTGCAAAACTAATTCGACATAGCCTAAGATTTCTTCGCGGGTTACGTGCGAGTGCGATTGGACGCCAGTGGGTTTTGGTACCATCAACGTCATGTATTGGGACAAGGCGCCAGTGCAAGGGTAGCCGAGTGTCTTACCCGTTTCCTCTTTGAGGGTGGGAGGGCTGAACGTTCCTTGCAAGTAATGACCGGCCACAAGGTCCACAAGGTCCACAAGGTCTTAAGGGAGACCCAGGAGAACGGGGTTTGAATGGACCACAAGGGCCTCAGGGAGTGATGGGTTTTACAGGTCCTCAAGGTGAAATCGGTTTGCGTGGACCAAAAGGTCTAGAAAGCAATTATTATCCTAACCGATATGGTAAAGTGTGTCTAACTTGGTCGAAGGAATTAACTAACGTAGTAGCAACTGACCATCATGGAAACATACCTATCAGTATGAGAAGATTAGAAGATGACTTGTCAATGTATGATATTAAAAATACTGCTCGATTGGACGTGCGTGTGCAGTCACTAGGTGGTGGAGTTTATAAGTTAATCACTATTAACTCCACCAATGCTATACTTTTCATTACATTGCTAGTGCAATCTGATTATCTCGAGGATCAGCAGGCGGGTGTACCTCTGTGTCCGACAGTCGTTGACACACCAGCTTACAGGTTCATGTATTTGACTGTGGAAGGTAATAGTAATCAGTACACGTCGGCTGTACTCAATACTCAGGAATCGTGTGAATATTCTCTACACTATAGCACTGGATCGGCAGGCCCCTTCTCGTGTATTTTAATTGCCCAATCTGTACAGTACTCAACAGCTGGTGTCATCAATGAGTCTTATAGTTCTGAGCTCGGGCCTGCTTATGGTCCATCAGATCCATCCTCTATCTGGATATCTGAAGACACCCAAATCTCTTGGTGATGAAATTATCACCAATCCGATGTATCGGTTAGAAACGCTTGAACCAAACAATGTACTCGATCTCTTCTTTGGAAAGGATACTACAAAAATTTACCACTAATGCAATATTGATGTATGATTATTTATCTCAAATCAAATTAAATTTAAATAAGAGTTTCCACACTAACGAGAATGCAACCTTTTCGACTCTGTATTTGCTTTACATTCTGTATAAGAACTTTTTAAAATCGAAGGGATGGAATATCGATGTGTTGTTGCTCTGTCCTAGTGTCTTTTCAATGGTAAAGGCTAACGTTTGCAGATTAACTCTCCAATTTTATCTTGGAATGCAATCTGAATTTGTGCAGTTTTTTAATACATCGGATGCAGCAGCTTTGGAAAGTTACAAACCTGAAGTATACAATGCATCGAAGATTGTTTACGACTCTATGTTGGGTGACTACATTCCCGAAGAAACCGTGTTGAACTATGATAATATTTTCAATATTAATTGTAACCCGAAGAAACAAATTTAGCATGGTGAACCATAGTTGGAGCATTGTAGTCGTGAATCTGTGACACAGTATGATTAAACTTAACAGAAAAGAAGGACTGATCAACAGAAGAAGGTGTCAGAACACACCATTTTCGAAATACTTCAATAGCCCTTGCAAACATGAGCAACCATAACTTGTTATAATTTCTGAAAGTTAATTTTTAAAGAGTTCGGCTTGATCGATAGGATGAATACCACTATTACACAACCACAAATCTTTGATGGATCCGAACATCTCTTCCTCTCAGATATCCATCCCTCCTCGACATCTCTACTACTACAGCAATCTGGTTGATCTTCCTCTTCTATATCTTCTGCATTAGTACAATCTTCATTATACTCTTCTTCGTCCATCTCATCTTCGATTTCCTCTAATTCGTTACTAACGTTCGTTCGGGTCTTTTAGAGTGGTAACATTTTGAGTCGGTGTCAGATGACAACTTTCTGCGTTTCAATATTCTCCTAGCTCGTCTTTGTTGTAATGCCACTTTTCTTTACTCAATGCTATTTTAATGATGTTGTCATTAACCATGTTCAAAATCTTTTTTTCGTATTCACATTTCTTTAGACTCACTCCAATGTTAATAGCCAGCGGGAGATCAGCGGATGACTCTGTCAACTCACCGTTTAACGTAGCTGAATCGTACTTGGCATAGTTCTTGGATTGCCTGTTTGCATCAGCGCGCATGGCGCTGCGTTCAAGTATGCTGCCAATGGTCGTCTTTCCAGATTGGTCGTGAAACAACTTGAGTTGAAAAGCACCGTTCTCGAACACGTCTCCTAAACCCCGTTACTTAGGAATACGGCCAGTAAAGCCGGTACGAATATTTTGAACATCATGATGCGATGAGCATCATAACCAATCGTGTTCAAAATGCTAAAATTAATAATCTTTAATAACGAATGCAACATTTCATACACTCCAGTTCTACAGGGAGAAATGATTAAGGCGTCAATGAAAGATTGAGATGTTCCTTCGTTGGGATGTACGAAAGTTGCACAGAGACTGTCTCTCTGTTCTTTAGTGAGAACGTTATTGGCGAATTCTATCAGTCGGTTCTTTCTTAACCTACCGACTCTCTCTCCGATAATTTAACACGGACGATTCAATAATCGACGAGGCGTCCAATTCGTCTCCTTCAAATCTCGTTCGGTTGTGCTGTAATGCGTCTTCCCAATCCAAAGCAGCGCTCTTCTCTTCTGCTTCCAGTACCCGACGGATAATGTCGTTTCGATTCTGATACACAGCGTCAGGTAGGAGCCATAAATCCCGGGTGTGGACCATGTCACTTAATAGCGTGTTGTTACGCGAATAATGATCACCCAAGTACAAGATACTACGTTCGTGAACACTTTTAGGATGCAGGTTTAAAGCTTCCCGGTCGTACAGACCGCAACCAATAGCAAAAGGTTCGTAACGAATCATTCCCGACGATCTGCAACATTCGCTGATAAAATCGAAACTTCGCCAGAAACGAAGACGTTTCAGTTCTAGAGCGTCCAATCGAATACTAGGGTCTAATGGACCGTTGGGTAAATTTTTCGATCGAGTTAGAGCCTGTCCAAAACGAATGGAACCCTGACTAGAGTCAACCAATTGATCTTAGAAGATCCTACTGGGAACACTAAGTGTTGGGGAGTTGTGCCTCCAGCGTAACGAAATGCTACCAATTCTCCAGCTCCTTGATGAGGATTGACGACAAACCGATTAGGTAAGATCAAACCACCAGCACTCAATCTGTTGGGTTGGGAGAGTTGGTTCTTGTTATTTGTTGACATGTTTAATTCAATATACCTCCGCTGGCTTATGGCTTGTGTAGGTTTAAATTCTTAATTGTTATTCGACGAAGCTTTATTTTGAATTCTTCACAGTATGGCGTCGTTTCTAACCGACGAGGAATTCGAAAGGGAGTACGGAGAGCGTTATGTCGATGATAATATAAACATGCACGCTCAAATTCGTGTGACCGACATAGAAATCTACAGGAGCAGTAAATTGAACGTACCTGCCTTAACACATTCTCGTACTTCTACTACTCTGGTCAGTGAGAAATTACCCTTATACAGAATCGACACGAGCGTTGGTAGACCTCGGTTGATGATGATAACTGACAACGGCGGTATAGCGACGATTCAAACACATATTCGACGAATAGGCTTTAAGAGAAAAACTTTTACTAATGCTCGTTATGTAATGTGTGGTACGTTTTCAACGAATGTCAACGATAAGGAAATGATGGTCTTACCAGGATCGGAGTATGCCGGGCCGTGTTGTTCGGAGGGAGATAACAGAATTCACATTTACAACGCTAGTAGAAGAAGTGTTCGTTATGCTAGATTAACTCGACCTTACATCGGTGTCCTTTTAGACAAGTTTCCAATAGAATGGAAGGAATGCACTATCACCCCTTTTACTCTTTCGATGTTCATTTTAAAACCTAAAGAGCAAAGGACGTTAACGCTCGTCCGAAATTTAGGAACACCTCCAAGCTATTCCTTATTTTCAACTTCTATTGGAGCGTGTTATATTCCTCCTGGTATCATGCATGACGACTTAATCAACTTGAACAACGAAATTACTTTTTACAACGCACATTTATTGAACGATGTTAAGATTCACTTTAAGACATCAGACTTCTTGGGATACTCAATACCACTCCCATCACCGCTGACATCTAACCCGATTCACATCACAGATCTGTCGCTAATTGAAACCCTGACCAACTACAGTCTCACAACTCAACAAGATTATACGTTTTACCCAATCACCAGAACTACGGTCACATTTAACGAACAAGTTTTTGTGAAACATGCAAGTGTCACTTAACAATATGGCTGAACTTATGGAATAGAGTGTTAAGTCAATCGTTCATTTCCTATTTCCTATTTTAGAATCAAGAGTGGTTTTAAAGAGTTCAGGATCTGTAACAACAGAGGGTGTAGGAAATCTAACGGATGAAGATATACGACTCTCGGAAGGTTACATTCACATTAGTAAACTCTCACGAGATACAATTAATGTAGAAGTTAAACCGATGATAAACAATACTAACATGGGTCTGTTGTTTAACCATACTCATCCACCTTCCATATTCTCATGGTTTGATATCAAGTCAAACGGAAAACTGAGAAACGACAACCAAACCAATTTTACACCGCTGATTTTCACCAGACGTCTCGTTAAAACCAAGATAAGAACTAACAAAATCTTGGGCGAGTGGCAAGACAAACTAATTCGCCTAGATAATTTTATACTTAATAGCCAAGGCATTACAACGTACATTGAAAAGAAATTAAACAACATATCTTACATGATCGGTTCCTACGGTAAATTCATTCGGAGAATCGCTGAAGTCAAATCATCAGCCTGTGTTGAAGACCAACAGTTATTACAGAACGTGGCTCTATCTTTGATGGATATCAATTATGACGACAACAAATTTCTGTCCCTGCTAGAATTCCAAAAAACATTGTTTTGACGATTATGGGAAACACTCCCAATGGTTTATCGGTAAGAGTCATACGAGTGTTGAAGAAAATGATGTCGGAGATCAAACCCACGACGGTAGAAAAATAGACTGTTATTGAACTATCATTAACAAGCATATGTCTGCTTGAAATTTTAGAAATTATATTTTGACGGACAGACAGATTTTTACTAACAGACGGTGATATTACCTGCTGATTAGGGACGAGTGGACGTGACGAAGGAGGGGAAGGAGGAATAGGAGAGAGTAGATTTTTTTTCTCGAGAAACATGCTGTAATCGGGGTTAAACGTCGTCGTTGTGTTGATTGAGAAGATGACGGTAGGAAGGCTTCCTTCCTGGGAGTTACAGGTTTTTCGGCGTCGTTAAATAACTGCCAAAGTTTTTGGGATTTACGACGCGATAATTTTTTAAACGGTGCATCATGAGATATAATTCTATCTCTATGATACGATTTAGAAACACCTTTATCTCCATTCAAAACAGTTTTGGGATTACTTACACTTGGTTTACTACTACTTCTTCTTTCACTATTTTCTTTTTTGTCAGATTCGAGTCTTGGTCTTTTCTGTTGATCTTTTGTTGACCAGCTTCTTTTTCTTGGACGTCTTCTAAATCTCGGCGGTGTCGTCGTTTGCTGCGAGATTCTTTTGTAGTTGATGATTTCTTATTTGTTTCCCTGACCGATGGCGGAGAAGTCGTTCGTGATGCGAAAGGTGAATCATAATCTGCACTTGCACTTGACGAAGCGACACCTCTGCGCATGAAACCAAATATATCGTAAGGACTCAACGGTTCTTCGAATCCCGTGTCCTCTGAAAACATCCTCCTGGTGTCTTTGGTCTCTCAATTGGGGATAAAGACGGCGGTGTATTTGTCGTATCCTCAATATAAGTCTTGGATGTGTCTTTAATCTTTCTATTGTTTAAAAATCCTCCGGGTGATCTGAATCCAATACATTTCCGAAATCTTCATATTTAGGCAATTGAACGCAAAGGAAGAGTAAATTGTTGTTCTCAAACAAGTAACGGTTCCATACATTGTCTTCAAGACTGTTAGCTTCCGTGTCGATCTTTTTTAGTTTGTCAATTATATTAACTGTGTCTATTGTCCATTTCAAATCTAAATATTTCGTTGCCATCACTACGTTCGTCCTCTGATCGTAAATGACAGCCAATAGTCTCCCGTCTGGCACAACACTGGCTGAACCTCCGTGACGTACATCCAATCTCATCAAGCGTGAATTTTTGGTCGGGTCTGAAGATTTTCCTTCTACTACAGGATCTCCACCGCTCCACACCTGAAGCTTCAATGTTATGGCAGTGAATTGGGACCAACTCAGAAACAGAACGCGATGGGTAAGACACCTTCCCACTGTGTCGTACACAGATGTTGATGACACGTATACTCGTACATCGAATTGGCGATCGTGTCGTCAAGCACTGGGTAAAGTCAACGACTTTAAACGTGCTTATCGCCAAGCTTTCAAGTCAGATAAACTCGTCAAAGGACATCTAGCTCCAGTGGGTGACTTTTGTTAGCAAGTGAAAGACTCGCCACTTTTCAGATTTGTAATGTAGTACCTCAACCGCAGATACACAACAATATAAACTGGAAGATTGTAGAACGCGAAACGCGTGAATTTGTGACTAATAATCCAACGGTTGTTTCTTATATTGAAACTGGACCAATCTACTGTGACGATTCCAAACCACTTATAAATAATTTATTGCATGTACCTATTGGTATGTACAAAATTGTAGTTGGACACAACGGATATAAGTTATTCACTCGTGTATCGATGTTCTGAGCATCTAATACGTCACCACCGCTAGGCACCGCCACCAGCAGCAGTCTAGATCCTATTTAAACCGCCGCGGATACAGCAGAGTCATCATATCCTCTCTGTCTTCTGGTCTCTTAACATAACTCTGAACATGGCTGATACTAAATCTGGAACTACTAACGATCTTATGGATTTTCAAGAAGAATCATCCGAACCTGTAAGAACAGCAACAACAATAATGTCACAGGATAATAAGTCGGGGTTTGGAACAAAGTCAAAAAGTGGTGGTTTTACAACTTCACCTCCAAATTTCGGAGGAGCAGAGTGTGGAGCATTACCTGAAAGTGGGTGTGGGTGAGGGTTACGGAGAAAAAAGCGAGCAGCGTGCTGCTACTACTGATGCAGCGAACGTTCGCAGCGGCGGTGAAGATGATGCAGCGAACGTTCGCGGCGGCGGTGAAGATGATGTTGCAACATCATCTAACTTAGGTGATGGAGCAGATCATGACTTATGCAGGGACACATTGGATTATTTCATGGCCTCACCCATGCGATTGGTGTTCACACTCATACAAGACGATCAAAAAAATGACAGAGCTATGAGTGTAGGCGACATGGCCATTTTGGCCGTGTGGATCAAGATTCGTGTATTAGGGCTTCAATGGACAGACTCTGCTATTAATCCTCGAAATAGTTGGTTGAGTGAAGTTCTTTGTAATCAATTATTGTTGAACGATCTCACTAACTTTGGAGTCTTGGGTGATTCTAAGATCGTCAACAGATTAGATTGCACGACCGATACCATTCACCGAAATGGAGCTCGTATACCCACTGAAAAAGACCAGTTAAATTTTCTTAAGATGACGTCTCTGCAGGATCGTAAACAGGCCGCTTGTCAGCACCGACTCATGAATGTCCGCACACCTACTCATCTAGGTCGTATTACAGGAGCGACATGGGCCCTAGAAGCCATCAAGACTCTTTCGAAAGGTTCCAAAGAAGTTTACGCCAAATTATCTTCCGCTATGGATGTGGCTCAACTGGGACACACTAACCTCGCTAACATGTTTCCTTACTACAGTACTAATTATCTCTGTAATGAAAAAGAGAACGGTTTGTGGGGTTACGTACGACGTACGTCAGAATTGAAATACAATCTTACAAGGTAGACTGCTCCCCGATTTCATAATGAAAAATCCTCTGGGTGCGGCTTCCATCAATGGTTACCCTATTACAAGCGAGGGTGAGTTGATGGCGATGCTCAAGCGTCAGAAAACCGCAGGAGTTGTCCAAGGCAGTAGCGACAATGGCGGTAATAACAATGATAAATTCGGAGAAGGTATCATCAGCGAGAGTGCTTTGAGAGCGGTGGGTGATCAATTCCTAAACTCAGAGTTGAAACCACTAAAGGAAGCTTGGGATAAACTAATAGAACTCCTGGGAGTATTTAGAAAAACTGCAACTGTGTTTAAACATATTCTTTCTAATAATCCATCTAATCAAAAACAAAGCAACGTCACCTCCATGGTGCAAACCCTGCGCTCTCACATCGACACCATCAACAAGGCTCAGAACTTTATCAGGGACGAAGTAGCGAGAGTAGTGGCAGGTAGCGACCTAATCAGTAGAGGGTACGGGGGAGACCCCACTCATGCATTGGTTTCTCCTCATCGATATGAATTCTTTGGGGTGCTCGGAGCCATTTCAAGTGGTGTTCAAGACGGTCTTAACGGACTCTACTCCATGAGGAATATTGACGTTGATATCTTACGTAGATCCCTAGAAGAACAGGTTGTTCTTCCGAACAAACAAGGTAAGGTTTTACCCGAACATGGTAATTTACGATTCAACAAAGCGGATCAGTTGATCACTAATAGCGAATCGATCTTTAGATCACAGGCTTATAATGTAAGTGGCGACAAGCTGAAGAGGGTGATTGATACCATAGTTCAAGGCTTCGAAAGTATAGATGCCGCTCAACGTCGAAACGTCGATGGAATTGCACCTATGACTCTAACGACCAGTAACGAAATTAAACGACATGGTGTTATCAAACTGTTGAACGACAATCCTGTGCTACTTCAATCCATATCGAATACTTTGTACTTTGGAAGAGAACAGGAAAATGATCAACCGCAAGTTACGAACTTTAAAATATATTCAAACACCGTCAGAGATCAAAATGATAATATGAATCATCTTTTCAGTACTAAGGTACGTTAACTAACTAACTCTGTAGGTTGCAAATTAATAAAAAGACATTCATACAATGTTATATTTATTCCAACCTTATTTTTTTTTAATTTTACTTTTACAGGTTTTCTTCAGTGTAGGCGAGCATGGTGACGAATGTTTTTGATTCTACCGATTGAACAGCCTGAGGAGTTTGTTCTGTATTAACTTGAACCAAAAAGACGCCTTCGCCTTGACTGTCTGCTACACTCATAAGCTCATGGATGGCTGGAAAAATGTATGTTGCATCACTGTTGTCACTACGTGTTGAAAACATGGAAACATACACTTTAAAGTTTGCAGTGTTTTTAAAACGAATTTTAAAATTAATTATATTGGCCCCAGTAGATATTTTGTCGATCCAAATATACAAAAAGACATTAGGCACTATATCATTTTCTGAAAAAGTATTATCAATTAATTGGATCGGGAAGGCTCCGTGCTGTTGAGGTATGTTTGTGTTAACATAGGTAGTTTGCGTATTATCATCGAAATAAAAATTTAATAGACTTAACCGGTTTTGTTTGTGAAGTCGTTTGTTCTGCAAAGAGGATTCTTGAAGAAGAAGTGTGTTCATATTACTCTCACTGAGCAATTGATGATCATCGATTAATTGTTTAACATCGACTGTTAAATCAAATATAATATCTTCGTTGACATTCGACACGATACGTGCCAGTTGATTCCTCACAGTTTCGGTTAAGTTGACTTTAATGATTTCACTAATCTTAGTTTTTAAAGATTCTGAATTGAACACTTGATCTGAGAAAGCCAACATAGATTTATTCAAAAACAAGTTATAAAACGTATCAAGATTTTTACTAACAATGTATCTTTTCAAATAATCGTATAACAAGTACAAAGTCAATGGTTGATTCGGAATTTCTTTCTGAAGTGTAACCAACCTCTTGTCAACTAAGGCTTCAATTCTTTGCTTCACGGTGTCAGAGAGAGTAGCCATCGCTGCCTGCGGTGCTGCTGCTAAAGCAATCCGTCGTCTATTTCACTAACGTCTGCGTCCTGTTCTGCAATTAAGGGTTCGCGATGTAACAAACGATTCTGATACACAGCCACTAACGTAACGCTTATGGCTACGAAGACCATTAACAATATCAAAATCGACGAATCGTTCATCGTTATTATAATTATTCTTTTAACTAGATTGAAAAATTATTACACCGTCCTTCTGTATCTTGACAGAAGAATTGCCAAGTAATCACACGTCTGTTAAATAGCTAATTATGTTTAACACACCTAAGTCTCAGCGCTCACGACTCGGTCCGCCTTCCTTTGTTGTCTCAATTTTAGAGGGTGTGCAAAATAGATCTACTCTCATGAAATATTCGCTAATAAAATCCTTCATACTTTTGGCTATTCGCAGGAGACTCCTATTGGTTTCGATGAGTCCTGCTACGGTTATATCTTCTTCGCGTCGAACAAAGTTCATATCGTATCCCACGGAAGATAACAGTCGAATACAAGGAGTTAGGATCTACATAGAGATGTACACATGAGGTATGTAAACCAGTAACACACTGACTTACAATTCTGACTTTATTGTTAGAACTGAATGTCGTCTACCTTTGATTGCAGTGAATGCGTGTCTTTGTCTTCCGAAGCTTCCGATTCTGAATCTAGTTCGTATTGAATGTCGTCTAACCTTATGTGAGGTGAATGTGTGTCTTTGTCTTCCGAAGCTTACGATTCTGAATCTAGTTCGTACTGAATGTCGTCTAACCTTGTGTGAGGTGAATGTGTGTCTTTGTCTTCCGAAGCTTCCGATTCTGACTTTAGTATTATGTTAACCATAATTTAGGATCTACATAGGGAGATGTACGTTCGAACTGAATGTCGTCTACCTTTGATTGAAGTGAATGCATGTCTTTGTCTTCCGAAGCTTCCGATTCTGAATCTTGAATGTCGTCTGACCTTATGTGAGGTGAATGTGTTTTCGATTCTGAATTTAGTTCGTGCTAGAGTTTATACTACATTCATAAAGTCAGAATTGGAAGCCAAAGACTTCACATCCAGCAACTACAAAGTCAGAATCGGAAGCACCGAAAGACATAATTGAACTACAAGAATCGTCAAATGTGTCGAGGTCTCCGTCCGATTTTGATCTAGCGAAGTTTGCTACTGTTTCGCTACTTGTCAATTCACCGTTGCCAGCAACGAGTAAAGTCAGCCGAGACCCTGTGAGCCACTGCAGCTCGCTAGCTGCTCACCCCCCACCGTGTTGAACCCCACCGCCCAACACCCGAGCCGAGAAACTCTCGGCTAACTGGCCGGGAGTGACCCGATGAGGTGTCCCCCCCCCTAAAAAGTCCACTTACGGCTCAAACCGGGCGACCGGACCGCTCGATTCTGCACCTGTTAGGGATGAAATGCGTGACGCGAGCGCGCCGATATCGTGAGTTACCACTGAAAGTCAGAATGCGACGCTTCCTCCTCCCGATTTGGAGCGTAGGGATAACTGAACTATTTTAACGGATGGGTTTCGGTCACGACGGTCGACGATTTGGACCATTCGGGAGGCAGAATCTGTCGCGCTCGTCACCCTATATGTTCACAGGTGTGCTCAAGGCACTTCGCTACACGCTAGATGCGCTACTAAGGTGGCGTTGGACCGTCACTGGTAACGCTGGGGAGGTCGTCGTCAAAAAAAACCCATAGCCTGTACACCCCCGCTGACCCTCCACCCCCCGCATCTTAATTTTTAGTAAATTGACACAAGAACACACACATTCACCTATTAGAATCGGACACTCTGAAATAAATAAAAACATTAGTTGCACTAAAACAAACCTATATTATCAGAATAGGACGCTCAGAAAGACAAGAACACACATTCACCTCGATAGAGTTAGACGACATTCAGTTGTATTATAATTGGATGATAAAATATACAAGAACACACATTCACCGATAGAGTCAGAATCTGTTCATGATCAACACTAGCTAGAGTGGGGTCCGATATTTGACGATTTCGTTTCATAACAGTCTCCTAAGCGTTAATCTAAAAATTGAGTTTTTCTGAGGGGAAGGTATATAAATTATTAGAGAGGGAGAAAGTAGGAATCTGTAAAGTTATATTCTCGAATTTAGGTAGTTTCTCGCGACAAAGATAGAAATTGGACGCTCCGTAGTGCACAGACACACATTCATCTCAATTAAGTTTATAATCTGTATGCACCCCCATGAGGATTTGGACCCCACTTTGTACTATCGATGTACATATACCCATGCAAAGTTTATATTCTGAAGTTAGTGTAGAGACATTCACAGCTAACCATACAGCTACAGGGCCATCAACCGCTTGTTCTGTGATGGGAGTTCTCATAAGAATTACCGCTAGTTTGTCGTTCTTGAGATTAGAAGGCGAGTACTCGTTAGCTTTTATTTCGTTTTTTCAGCCTTATTCGTATATTTTTTTTATCCTTCTTCTTTTCTGTTTGTATCGTCTGTTTTGTCTTTTTTGTCTTTTCATTTTATTGTTCTTGCCTTTCATCTTCCTCCTTCCTGTCATTTCACTTTTGTATATTATTTTTTTTACTTCTGCTTCCTCGTTTTGCTTTCCTGCGTTTTTACATTCTCATAATATTAATCTTCCCAATTTCTAGACATTTAAATACTCTCTTTTGTTTCTCTTCTTTCCCATTCGTGTTTATTTTTTCCTCCTTTTTATTGTTTTCTTCTAACGTTTTGTTTCTTTTCATATCCTCTTACTTTTTCATATATTCTAAGTCTTATTTCGCCTCTTATCCCTTCTCCCTACTCTGCCTTGCTTTAATTCTTCCATCGCCTTCCTCGTAACTTCCTTTTTGTATCCTCTACGTTCTTTGAGTTATAATTCCTTGACATTTTTCTTCCATTTCCTTCTTCCGTTTTCTTGTTCATCTTTTGTTTCCTTTTGCAAGTCTTGTTTTTACTTCATCTAATATTTTTTCCTTTCTTTTTTTTCTTCGTCCTTCTTCTTTTGCTTCTTTTCTTCCTGTTACTCCTTCAAAACTCTCACTTACTCATACTTATTATTTCCATATTACTCCTTCTCCTCCTTTTTCCTGCCCACAAACTTTTCCTTCGATTTTGCATTCCGCTTTCATCATTTTCCTCCTATTCTCTTCCTTTTCTTCTGCAGTGGTGATGCCGGGAAGAAGGGGGGAGGGGGGCGGATATGGTAGTCCTGGTGGTTGAAGTGCCTGCCATGATGGTGTTAATGGTCGTTATTCAAGTGGTGGGTGATTAGTAGTGGTGGTAGCGGCAGTGTTCCTGATAGTGTTATTAGTTGGAATGCTTATTTTGAGTTTAGGTCTACGGGTTTGTTATACCATGTTTCAGTTACTATTCTTCCATTGTGTGTGTTTGTGTGTGTGTGTGTGTGTGTGTGTGTGTGTGTGTGTGTGTGTGTGTGTGTGTGTGTGTGTGTGTGTGTGTGTGTGTGTGTGTGTGTGTGTGTGTGTGTGTGTGTGTGTGTAAAATTCACCGTGGCCTGATCGCGTCTTCCTTTTAGTGTCACATTTTTGCACAGCTCTCCTCCGCCCCGCCCTTCTCGTGGCCTGACAGCCAATCACACAGCAGAGCCGCGTGTGGGATGCCAGGTTCCACTTCTCGTAAAATTCGTCAATTTTATCTGTGTTTTACATGCATAAAAAGGTCGAAGATACATAAGTGTGTACCATGTGGACGTATTTTTTTTTTTTTTTTCATTTGATTTTGTTCGACTTTGATTAAATCCAGTCAGTGAAGAAATAGAACGGCCAGACTGGTGTGTTGACATCGTCACTTGATGAGAGAGAGAGAGAGAGAGAGAGAGAGAGAGAGAGAGAGAGAGAGAGAGAGAGAGAGAGAGAGAGAGAGAGAGAGAGAGAGAGAGAGAGAGAGAGAGAGAGTTTTGTGGGAGCTATTTTCAGGTAAATGGAAACAATTTTGTTAGCAAAATTTCAATATTTTGATTTATTGATGAAGGAGTTATTGGCAAGTCGGAGAACAGATTTGGCACGATTCTTGGCATAAATGTGAAGACCATTTTTAGCAAAAGTTCTAAGGCTCCTGCACCTTCTGTGAGCTGCCTCAATCGTTGATAGCACGCGAACAAGCGTGACTGAACCAGGGAGTTTTGCCATGATAAATGAATAACGCGGAATGTGGCTCCATTCCGATCTCACCTCCGTCACGCTCTGGGCACGCGTCTCAGACCTGGAAGCTATAATCATTCCGCAGAGAATGAGAGACAAAATAAAACTCAGGTCATCACACTGAGCTGAAGCATACAGGCAAGAGCATTCTAATACCTTTCATTTAAATATAGTTTTAAAACAGGTGGTCGTTCAGACAACTCCTTACATAACGTTTCTTGTTCTGAGGTGCAACACGACCCCACTATCCCTGCCTAAGGTTTTTTGTAAGACAATATTTTCTATTTTTTCATTTGAAATATAAGATAAGAAATGTAAGCACACATGCGTCCAAACACTCCCCACAGATGCGACACTCTTGAACAATTTGTTCCGTAGAAGTGGCACCGTTCCATGGGATGCGTTCCTCTGCATGGTGATTTTAGTCAGCTGGCGAGCCGTTCCTCTCAGTGTGATTGTGGTGCTTCTTGGCACTCCTCAGTCTCTGTTATCACCAGTCAGCGACAGTTACTGTTCAGCGGGTGTTGAGAAATGCACCTGGAGTGTACGTCACCTGTACGTCGCTGAACATTTGAGTTTGATCACGACGCTGTGTACTCGCCCGGTGCTCACAGAAACTCGCCACCACTCGGCTTTGCGCCTCTCTTGGCACGACTTCTGCTGCGGGAGTTGGTGCCCCGATGTGTCTGTCCCTCGTAGAAATGCCTTGTTTCGTATCTGGGCGGGACGTGGCTGCTGGCGTTGTGCTGGCGGTGCTGTGAGTGGCGGCTGTTGGTGTAGTTGTGCAGCATACCAGCCACTGTTTTGCTGGAAGGAGTCGTTGCTCCGCTGTGCCGGCCTCTCGAGGTGCCGAGGTGCGCCACGCAGCGAGTTAGAGGCGGATCTAACGGGCTGCTGGTGAGGCCTCGAGGTAAAGTTGGGAGGCTGAGTGACTTGGAGCGGCGCGGCGTATCTGAAGGTGTCGTGGCCACGGTACACCTCACGTTCCTTAACGGGGGCGCGGAGGTTACCAAGGTTGAAGCGCACATGTCCTGGACAGGTGGACCGTGGCATCTTTTCTTTCTTCAGGATACCTTTAGGAGACTTCCCTTCAGTAGTGGTATTCATTTGTGCACAGCGAGCTGCTCCAACTGTTTGCTGGTGTCGTGTGTTGTGTTTCTTTACCGCGTCCTTTGCTGACCCTTTCTGTGGCTTCACTGTTCTCTCCTTTCGCCTTTCCAGCTCAGGACGAATGCTGGAGACGGAAGCCATACCTGAAGTAGTCGTAGCCACAGTACAGTTCACGATCCTTGACGAAAGTGTTCAGGTTCTGGAAGTTAAAGCGCACACATTTATGAGCGGTGCTGGCCGTCTTTCCTTTCTTGAGGATCCCTGTGAGGTGTTGTGGCTCATTGATTTTGTTGGCTGAATCTGTTGCTTCCTCTGTTACTGTTTTCTGAGCCTCTGGCAGTTTGTTTACTGCTTCCTTTGCTGGCTCTTCCTGTGGCTCCACTGCTCTCTCCTTTAAGCTTTTCAGCTCAGGACGAATGCTGGAGAGAGGGAAGCCATATTTGAAGTAGTCGTAGGCACAGTACAGCTCACGAATTTTGACGAAAGTGTTCAGGTTTTGGAAGTTGAACCTGATAGTTTTCTTGACCGGAGTTTGAGATGCATCCCGCTGTTTGAAGCTGCTGATAAGGGGCATCTTTTCCGGTGGGCCGGTAACGGCCTTGCTCCTGCTGGAAGGAGCGTCCCCAGCCGTGCCTCGGTGCCCGGAGGGGAGCTCATCGTATACCTCCTTTATTTTCTCTCTCTTGACCATGTGCAGAGTAATTACGAGAGTTTGAACCCTCTTGCCATGGCTCTCCAATTGCGTGCAGTCTTTTTGTGCGACTGTTGTATCATCCACTGGCTTGTGGACCTTCTCTCTCTTCACCAAGTGGATTGTGATGATGAGAGTCTGACGCCTCCTGCCAGTGGCCTCCTTTTCGCCCTTCCCCACCACCCCATCAGCATCCAGCAGTGTGTCGGAGGGGATCTCCTCCTCCACCACTGCGAGAGGCTGAGCAGCCTTCTTCAGGCAGACCAGGGCCTGTTGCCCTGCATCGGCCTGGGCACCCGCGTTTTCGGTTTCCTCGACGATGTCGTCAGGTTCCTCGGAGGGGCTGCGGCGCTTCCGCCTGGCGAAGAGCCAGCCGAAGCACCCGCAGCACCAAGACTTCTTCACTTGTTTTTGCTGAGTCATTTTAATGTAAATGAACAATCTTTAGCAGGAACGTGCAGGTCATCAACGTTGTCCTCTTCTGGGATGGCTTCTCCTCGTCGTGTTCCGCCTTGGCTACACCGACCACTGGCGGGGACGCTCAAAGAAAAGGCTGAGAGTGTAACGCTGGGGCGATGGGACGTAATGCAGGTGACGAAATGTTGCTGGAAGTAGTGCGCCCATCCCACGCCCACGCCCTCATGCTCCTCCTGCCACCCACACCAACCCACACAACCCACTCCCTCATCCCTGGCCGAATGATTGCTACCAGTATTACGCCCATGCCAACCCCGCACCCACGCCCTCATGCCACCAACACCAACCCACACAACCCACTCCCTCATCCCTGGCCGAATGATTGCAACAAGTATTACGCCCATGCCAACCCCGCACCCACGCCCTCATGCTCCTAGCTCCTTCTACTCACACCAACCCTCATAATTCATCCCCTCACCTTCACCTAAACCTGCCGGCGCCGCAACACACATCTCATCACACCGAGAAGCCGCCGTGAGCTGGGACTGGCCGCATCGTGCCCACCTTACCCAATGAACCACTCGGCCGAAAATTCTTGCCACAAGCCCAGCAAGAACTTCGTATTATTAATCTTACAAGAATAATAACATGTCACACAAACATATTTCCCTTATATTGATTATTGGCAATGAAGGGAGGCGTACAAAATATTTACAGTTACAAATATTTAGCTGCTGCAACAATACGATTTCTCGGGTAGTTTTTTTCTTCTGAATTTTCACAGATGACGCGTTCAGCGGCGTGAGGCTTTGTTAACTACTGGATCGTCCCGCCTTGCCCTCCAGGAGCCTTGGTGATGGATTTGTCTCTTGTTAGCATTGAACTACAAATACACACACACACACACACACACACACACACACACACACACACACACACACACACACACTTAACACCACCTCTTACTGCCACCTGCTGACTCTCTCTCTCTCTCTCTCTCTCTCTCTCTCTCTCTCTCTCTCTCTCTCTCTCTCTCTCTCTCTCTCTCTCTCTCTCTCTCTCTCTCTCTCTCTCTCTCTCTCTCTCTCTCTCTTTATGTCAAAAGCTATTTGCAACCCACTGACAAAACACCGGGAAACAGTAACGTTGAACATTTGTGCGTGCGAGTAAACATTGCAAAAGTCAATTTAAATATATCTGTCACCTACAGACCTCCCGGGCAATCACTCGATGACGACCTTGAAATGTACAGCGTCTTAAGGCAGTCACTTAATAACAGCGACTCACTGATACTAGGAGACTTTAACCTCCCCCATATCGACTGGGCGACACTGTCAGGTACAGAAGGCGAGTCACATAGAATGATCGAATTTCTAGAAGAAAATTATCTAAGCCAAATGGTTTCTGAGCCAACTCGACAAAATAATATACTCGACCTTGTTATAACGACCCAAGATAACCTAGTCAGTAGTGTCACGGTAGGAGAACACCTCGGTTCTTGCGATCATAAATTAGTGCGCGTCGACATTAAAGCTCAATCATCAGTGACTGAAAATAAAGTAAAGGTGCCCAATTTCAAAAGAGCTAACTTCGTAGAAATCCGACAAAAACTAACAGAAATACAACTATCAGATGACGGCAACGTAGAGGAAGCCTGGCTAAGCCTTAAAATCACTTACTCACTCAGCAGAACACATTCGTCCCCTTGTGCGAAAAGCGAATTAACACTAATAAAAGCCCACCGTGGTTTAATAGCGAAATTAAACAATCAGTCAATGAGAGAAAATTGTTTTACAGGTTAAAGAAAGAACAAAGCACGCCCGAAAACATTAGACTTTATAATGATGCCAGGCGACGAGTAAAAAGACTAGTAGGTCAGGCAAAGCGTAGATACGAAGAAAATATTGCAGCCAACTGTAAAATAATCCGAAATCTTTCTTCAGTTACATAAACAACAGAAAGGCGATCAAAAGTGGTATTGGACCTTTAACAAACAGCGACGGTGCACTAGTGACTGACAGCCAACACATTGCAAACCTCTTAAACAATTACTTTTCCTCGGTGTTTAATACTAACAGTCTTCCTCTCGCTACCACCAACACCAGTACTATTGTAAATCTCGAGCATGCATTGCCTAATTTTGAAGTAACAACCGATGAAGTCCTTAAAGCTCTCCATTCACTTAAAACAAATAAAAGTCCTGGACCTGACAAAGTATATCCAACTCTGCTGAAAGAAACAAAGAGCGAAATACTCTCCTCCCTCACAACCGTATTCAATATGTCCTTGCGACAAGGCATCGTCCTTCAGATTGGAAAAAGGCTAACGTGACACCGATTTTCAAGAAAGGAGACAAAAAAGTACCAGGTAATTACAGGCCCATTAGTCTAACTTCGGTTGTAGGTAAGCTACTTGAGGGTATAATTAGAGACAAAATTGTGAGTTACCTTGAAAGCCACTCATTGATTGGGGACTCACAACATGGCTTCCGAAACAAAAGATCCTGCCTATCAAACCTATTAACCTTTTATAACGTCCTCTTCACTGTTTATGACGTAACCAAATCACTGGACGTAGTCTATCTTGATTTCCAGAAAGCGTTTGATAAAGTCCCGCATCATAAATTACTTTACAAATTAAAGCAAATAGGTATTGACGGTCAAGTAAACCAATGGATCGCGAATTGGTTGAGCAACAGACAACAAAGAGTAGTGATTGACGGATTTAACCCAGAGTGGGCGCCTGTCACTAGTGGCGTCCCTCAGGGCTCGGTCCTTGGCCCAGTGCTCTTCATTATTTACATCAACGACGTGGATGTTGGACTCAATAACCGCATTAGTAAATTTGCAGACGACACAAAGATTGGTAACTCGGTTCTCACTGACGAAGACAGGCAAAGCCTCCAAGAGGATTTGCACAAAATTTCAGCTTGGTCGGATAGATGGGAGATGCCCTTTAACGTAGACAAGTGCCAGGTCCTTCAAGTTGGAACGAGAAATAAGAAGTTCGAATACGAAATGCGCGGCGTTAAACTCAAAAGCGTTCAATGCGTCAAAGACTTGGGGGTCAAAATCGCGTCAAACCTCAAATTCTCACAGCAATGCATCGATGCAGCAAATAAAGCGAACAGAATGTTGGGCTTCATTAAAAGAAACTTTGTATTCAAGAATAAAGATGTAATACTCCCGCTCTACAACAGTTTAGTCAGACCCCACTTGGAATATGCGGTACAGTTTTGGTCTCCCCACCATGCAAAGGATATTACTAAATTAGAAGGTGTTCAGCGTCGGGCAACGAAAATGATCCCTTCCTTGCGCAACAAATCCTACGAAGAAAGGCTTTCTACCCTTAGCATGTTCTCTCTTGAGAAACGTCGCCTCCGAGGAAAACTGATCGAATGTTTTAAAATACTTAATGGTTTCACGAATGTAGACAGATCAACATTGTTTATGATCGATGACACTTTGCGCACGAGGAACAATGGCGTAAAACTCAGATGTAGACAAGTAAATTCAGACTGCACCAAATTTTTCTTCACCAACGTTGTAGTGCGAGAATGGAATAAGCTTCCACCATCAGTGGTCCAGTGTAACACGATTGACTCCTTCAAAAATAAGCTCGACCGTCACTTCCTTCAACTTAATATCAACTAGAGTAGAAATGCAACGTTTTGGAGTCTTCTGATTAATGTAAAATCACTTAGGTTTAAGGACAGACCACCAAGTCTGGACCATGGGGTCTGTGTGGTCTGATTTTCTATGTAAATCTATGTAAATCTCTCTCTCTCTCTCTCTCTCTCTCTCTCTCTCTCTCTCTCTCTCTCTCTCTCTCTCTCTCTCTCTCTCTCTCTCTCTCTCTCTCTCTCTCTCTCTCTCTCTCTCTCTCTCTCTCTCTCTCTCTCTCTCTCTCTCTCTCTCTCTCTCTCTCTCTCTCTCTCTCGTTCCTAGTTTATGATATCGTGGTAGTGGTAATAGTAGTAGTAGTAGTAGTAGTAGTAGTAGTAGTAGTAGTAGTTGTAGTAATAGTAGTAGTAGTAGTAATAGTAGCAGTAGTCGTCGTCGTCGTAGTATTAGTAGCAGCAGTAGTAGTAGTAGTAGCGCCGGCAGGCTTTTTTCAAGGGTCTCTTGAACAGCCCCAGCCCGTTCGTGGCGCAAGCGAATTTTGTTTATATTGGCTGCCGTGATGTGTGACTCTTGCCAGGCCCATGCTGCCCCCCGGTGCTCCTTCTGACCGAAGTCGCTGAAGTTAGTGTTGGCTGAAGACCAAGGCAGCATATGGGTAATCCTCAGACACTCGGGAAGGGCTTTCAAACCCAGCGTGGTTCGGTTAGACTCGAGGTCCACAGGTCTACCACGCTGTAGTAGAAGTAAACAAAAACAATAGATCATTTAAGTGGTTTAAGGGTCTCTGAATTCTAAGATGGTAGTGAATGTAACACCTGAAGGACAATACAAGCATTAGCTACCTGAGTAGACAGGAATAAGGAGCATGGTAGACTCACCCACTATGACTCACCGAATCAACTCAGGAAGGGAACGAGGCCAAAGTGATGCCTCCTCCGCTAAAGATCGTGGGAGGAGGAGGAGGAGGAGGAGGAGGAGGAGGAAGAAGCGTTCTGTTGTCTCGTATGGAATGAGCGAAGGCTTAGTCACGTAGGAGGCGTTGAAGGGGAGGGCGCACTATTGATGGGTCCTGAGGGCTTAATGACGGAGGAGGAGGAGTGGGAGAGGAGGAGGAGGAGGAGGAGGAGGAGGAGGAGGAGGAGGAGGAGAAGGAGATAAGGTACCGTTTGAGTGCTCGGTAATGGGGTACGTGTCCCCTCCTCCTCTTCAATGAGTGTGAGAGTGAGTGAGAGAGAGAGAGAGAGAGAGAGAGAGAGAGAGAGAGAGAGAGAGAGAGAGAGAGAGAGAGAGAGAGAGCGTAGGTGGGCGTTGCCAGATTCTGTTCCGTTTAAAGGTCAAAGAATTAAAGAGAGCAAAAATGTGTAGTCTGGTTTAAATTAGTGTGTTAGGACACGTGCTCTAAATGGCGGGGTTTAAATGGCTGTTTTTTTCTTCCCACGCCTTCCTTCACTCATCGCCACTTCTTACTTTCTTTCTTCCTTTCCTCCACTTCCTTTTTCCTCCACGCCTCCCTTCCCTCGTCTCCACTTCTTACTCCCTCTCTCTACTCTTCTCCCTTCTCATATTTCCTCTTTTTTCCTTTCCTCCACTTCTTTTTTTTCCTCCACGCCTCCCTTCCCTCATCTCCACTTCTTACTTCCTCTCTTCATTCTTCTCTAATCTTGTATCTCCCTTTTATTTCTGCCTTTCCTCCACTTCTCTTTTTTCCTTCCTCGCCTCCCTTCCTTCATCTCCACTTCTTACTCTCTCTCTTTACTCTTCTCTCTCCTTTTCCTTTCCTCCACTTCTCTTTTTCCTTCACGCCTCCCTTCACTTATCTCCTCTTCTTCCTTTATCTCCCGTTATTTCTTCCTTTCTTCCACTTCTTCGTCCTCTCTTTCCTTCTTCCACCTTCTTTCTCCTATCCCACTTTCGTTCCCTTCCACTTCCTCCATTCACGTTATTTTTCTTGCCCCTTCCTGCTCATGCATCTTCAAATACGTTTTATAACCCTTTCTTCCTCTTCCCCGATTCCTCCTTTCCTTCTCTCTTTCTATCTCCTTTCCTTCTCTTTCTCTCCCTGTTCATCCGATTCTTCCTTTTATCTCCCTACTCTCTCTTCTTCCTTCTCTCTTCTTTTCCTTTCTCTCTACTTCTCTTTTCCTTCCGCCTCCCTTCCTTCTCCTCTTCTCTTCCTTTATTTCCCGCTATTTCTTCCTTTCTTCCACTTCTTCGTCCCTCTCTTCCTTCTTCCACCTTTCTTTCTCCTATCCCACTTTCGTTCCTTCCACTTCTAGCTCCATTCATGTTATTTTTTCTGCCTTCCTGCTCATGCATCTTCAAATACGTTTTATCACCCTTTCTTCCTCTTTCCTCCTTTCCTTCTCTTTCTATCTCCTTTCTCTCTTCTCCCTGTTCCTCCTATTCTTCCTTTTATCTCCCCTCTCTCTTCTTCCTTTCTTATCTTTATACTTTGAGAACATGTGAATAGATTTGTCTGTGGTGTATTATAGAGAAGTAAATAACTCTTGAGTAGAAAGGTCATAACTCAGACTGTCCTAATTTGATGCCTAACACAATGGGTATGATATTCGTTAGTTTCTCTCTCTCTCTCTCTCTCTCTCTCTCTCTCTCTCTCTCTCTCTCTCTCTCTCTCTCTCTCTTTCTCTTTCTCTCTCTCTCTCTCTCTCTCTTTCTCTCCTCTCATTCTCTCTCTCTCTCTCTCTCTCTCTCTCTCTCTCTCTCTCTCTCTCTCTCTCTTCTCTTTCTCTCTCTCTTTCCTTTCATTCTTGCCTTCTCTTTTCCTCTCTCCTTCCTTCTTTCTCTCTTCTTTCTCTTCTTTCCTTTTCTCCTCCTTCCATCGTGTTCTTTTTTTCTCTTTTCTCTTTCCTCTCATTCTTGCCTT